>NW_013671670.1:19192-26274 GCF_000517525.1 Limulus polyphemus
TTGACATCAGATTCAGAATCAGATGAAACTGTATCAAGAGTCTCAGGCGGAGTAGGTACAGGTACATCAGGTCCATGAGCAACAAGTCTTATAGCACAGTGAAGGTTTGGATAAGAAATTTCCTTTTTTATTTTGGTTGTTGTAGCCTTGCACGTTACATGAGCAAAAATAGCAGACATCTCCGTGGTTTCTAGGCTCGCACCAGACCATTGGAATTCCAAAAGGCAAATACTTTTTCTTACCTTTAGTCCATTGTCTCAACACAAATGGTGCAAAGTTTGTGCAGATCCCATGATTTGTCTTGGTCCCCAAGTTTTATTACAAAGTATGCGTAATATACTTTTTGTCGAATTCTGTAATGTTTTCTTTACCACTAATTTAACAGAATATGTTTGGGTCATTTACACAACCTCTTGTTACCATAGCAATGAATAAATAATATTAAAATGCATGCCCAAACAAGTACTATCCAGAAATGACACATCGTGTGGCCTGTTAACCGTTTATATACTAGCGGTGTCTTGAATCATGTTGCGATTGGTGTATAGAAATCTATAGCCAGTGATTGTCAACATTTTAAGCACAACAAAGTGTGACCCAATTTCAATGAAAATGATTCACTTAGGTAAATTTTTTTATATGAATTTTTGTGAAAAATCTGTACATAATGGAGAAAAATGGATATCACTTTCGGATTCAGTGTACAGGAATTACAATAGAACATGTAAAAATTTCAAGACAATAAAACCATCACAGGCCTGTGTAATTTTTCAGTTTTCAATATATCTTAGGTTGTTTTTTCTGTGCTTCATGAATTTTTCAGTCTAAGAGACAGATATTTATCTTGGACATTTCTGGTGAAGTGACAAATTTCAATAAAAGTTTTCATTAATTTAACATGATTACTTCAAAGTCATGTAAACCATGTGAAAGAAACCCAGAGTAGAAGGCCAGGTTGTTTGTAGTACAAGTTTTTATGGTAGTGTGTAAATCATAGTGTTTGACTATGGCAAGTCTAAATGCATATTTATACAAAAGCACGATAGAAAACCTAGGATATCAACAAGTAAATCCATACATAATTGTCTTTTTTTTTGTAATGGAAAGTAGATCTTGCTTGTTAAATATATTACACAGAATACAAAATCATGACACACAGTTAACTATGCAAGAACTAGGTCTGTAGATTAGCTAATTAAGTTAATTATTTGTTGCGGTATGTATTATCCTTAAAAAAATGTGACCTTTAATTAAAATAACAGTTAAGTATTTCCAGCAAGTCACGAACTATAATTAAAGAAAATTATAACCAATCAACTTTGTTGGTCTCGTATGTTATTTCTACTTAATAAACTCTAAGACCTAAATAGAAAATCCATAGTTGTCTTACTAAAAATTGTGTTATCTAACTTTTACTACATCAGGTACCGAAAACTTGCCTTGAAATGGCATCCTGACAAAAATCCGGACAGGAAAGAAGTGGCAGATTTTATGTTTAAAGAAATTTCAGAAGCTTATGAAGTATTGTCAGATGGTAAGTTTTTTTTTGTGTGATATTCATGGATTGATGTAAAAAGTTTCAGGTTCTCATTTTGTCATCTTCCAAGATCTTTAGGCATATTTAATTATATTTCAATTCACTGCCTATTGCTATTCTACATTAATTAATGATTTTCACTGTTATTATAGGTAAGGTGGTAGACTGTGTTTAATGTTGAAATTATACTTTCTCTGACTGAATATAATTTGAAGGCTTACTCTGGGTGTCAAAAAGGTCACTGTAACTTAGAATTTGTCATCTTGACCATGTTCAATTAAAGTACTGTAGAAATGTGACTGTTTTAATTGTTCAGTGATTATTAAGATATTGTTTACTTGACTTATCTTTTTATCTGTTGATTGTAATTTCTTTTATATGAGAGTGTTATCTTTTTCAACAGTATGTTTAGCTTGGGATGATGACCTACTTCAAACACTTGTATAAGTGAATACCACCCACGTATTTCTGCTGCAGAACATGTGCTATTTTACTTCTTCACTGAATGCCCAAAATGATGCAATTAACATACACTTTTTCACTGACCAGTGAATAAAATCTGTTGCCAACTGATGTTGTAAATGGAAAAACGTTGTTGCCAAACATAAAACATTATGTATTTTGTAAGACATTCAGCAACAGTACAAACACAGAGATTTGGTGGAGGTATTCATAGTGAATGTACAGTTGTAGTAAAATATGTTATTATGTATAGTTCCTTCACATAGAAAATTATTTACAAGTAAATAAATGTGAAAATAACATGAATAATATATTTACAAATAATTTTAGCGTGTCTCCACGTACTTTATCTGTCTTAAAACATACAGTTTGGAATAAAGTGATTATATTTTATTTTTTTTCTAGAAAATAAAAGAAGAATATATGACAAATACGGAAAAGAGGGACTACTTGGTCAACAGGGCCATAGAACACACCATGATATAAATGAAATGTTTGAACCTGATCTTAATCAGTTCTTTGGTTTTGTGTTCAGAGATCCACAGGATGTTTTCAGAGAATTTTTTGAAAATGATCCCTTTGCTGATTTCTTTGGTAGACCATCCAGTCAGTCAAGAATGGGTGACTCCAGTAAGTTTTTATCACATTATTTTTAACCTCAATTTCTATTTTGTCTACCAAATAAAGTAACGAGTTTGTTTTTGATAAATTATTCTTTTGTAAGTATTAATTTTTTTCCTTCAAGAAGACATCATGTTTTATAACCATTACTATCCATCACCACATTTACAAGCTCGATACAAAGGTCTAGTTCATTGGTAAGAATCTGCCTCCTAGCTTCTCCACAGGAGAATTGTCTGAATCTATGTTTACAAGCTCCATAATTGGTCTAAAGACAGTCTTATGTTAGGATAGGTCCAATCAGAACTCGTGTAGTAGACACAGTCACTCAAAACAAGGGTTAAGCTGGTTATTTGTGAAATCAGAGCAGAACTATGTTGCTGGAGGACATTATTGAGGAAAGCACAATACGTGCTGCTGACAGGTGGGATTTTCTGGCCACAGTGGAAGAGTTGACATGTCTACTTTCAAGCAGTGTTAACCCTCATCAGCTGTTCTAATAATGTAGATCTTCATAGTTAAGCCACGCTAATTTCTTGGTTGACAAACTGATTTGATGATATTTTTATTGACCTATAACCTCTTTCAGTCAGTCTGGTAATGTGTCATGTTTTTGTTCTAGCTGGGGAGTTAAATGTTATTAGTGCCAGAAACTATAGTTTTCTTTGGGCAATAATATAGGTTTGTTGCCTGAAGTAAAATAATCTATTCATTTAAAAAAGCATCATTTTTAAACTTGCAACTTATCTACAGTTAGTATTGTTACGTCTCTGTTCATTTGTTAATTTCCGGTATAAATTCTTTCTAAGGAACTTCAGCGATATAAGTCCTTTCTTAAATAAAACTAGTTTATTCTTTCTCGATACAACTTTGTAATACACAAAATTTCCACAGTCACTTTAACTTAACTACTTTTATAAACACACTCTATAATTCACAGTGATTTACACACTTTACTTACGGTGCCTACTGTTTGCTTGACTCAATTTTCTATCTATGCAATTCTATCTTTTTTCCGCTGGCTTTATTTGCCTGGCTTATATACTAAAAAAGAGGGCACCTGGAACAAACTAGAGTTGCCAGGAAAATTCATGATCCTTCTAGAAACTCCAGTGCTCATGCTCCCAGTGTTGCGTGACTTCCGCTGTCATAACAGTATTTCACTTATAAAAAAAACAAAAAAAAACACTAGATTTTATTTTAAAAAAGTAAAAAAATGAGAATATAACTAGAATTTTCATAGCACTGTAGATCTACTTAAAACTTGGTTTTATGCACGGTATACCTGTAGATTAATAGCATGCTCTTAATCACAGAAGTGAGTCTGTCTATTATTACCATGTAAAACAGTTTCACCAGTAATTGGAAGTTATGTGTAGATGTAGGCTGAATTTAAAATGCTTTTGCAACAGTTTTATTATACATTAATTGTATGGTTATGAAACTTAAAAAAATTAGAAAACAGTTTGGTTTAAAGTGTTTTCTTTCAATCTTCTCTTAGATGCCAAAACTTTATGGTATTTTTAGTTAGTTAGTGGTTCATGAACAAGTTTTGGAAAACCTAACTTCTTGTAACTCAAAGTGGAAATAACTTGGATATATTTGGTGTCATAAACAGATACGAGTTTAAAGAGATGGAAACAAAGGTCACACCTGTAGGAGTAAAAGTCCAAACTTTAGAGGGACGAAATTAATATATAGATTTTTTTTTTTTAATTGGCAGTTTTTCCAACTTAGATTATTTTTATGACTAAAGTTGTTAATTCTTTGATATGTGAAGTGATAACTTCAACATTATCAGCTCTTGTATTGCTGAAAAATTAATGTGTTCTAGATATCAAAAACTTGACGATGAAATTCATGGGTACAGTAAACTGCTGATTTGTGTCGGTGTTTTCTAATCATTTGTGTTTTCAGAAGCTAAGTATGGAAGGTAACAAAACATTTAATTAAGGTTTTATAAACTTTAGTGGGAGTGTAGAAAAAAGTAATTTCACATATTTCCAACAGAAAGGGGGTGAACTATTCAACTACATAAAACATAATACTGACGGAGTGTTAATTTCAAAAAGTATTTTCAACGTTTTTCATTGCTATTTAATTTCATTTCTTCAAGAGTATTTTGATTGTGTTTCTTTTCTGATGTGAATTTAGTTGTTGGTTGTATTTATTTTAAAGAAATGCTTCTTCGGTTTAACCAGTGACTTGCACCTTTATTATCCTTTCTAATGTAAATGTAACGATTGTTTTTCTACAAAAAAATAGTTTATTTTTTACAGTTTAAACCAGCGATTTGTGCCTGATCCGGTTCTCCAGTTCTTTGTAAAGGTAGTAGGAGACACAAATTTAATATTTGTTTTGTTTGTTTTGCAGGAGCTGTTAACAGGAGAGAACATGGTTTCTTTGGAGTTCCAGGATTTGGATTTGGATTTTCGGACTTGTTAAATGGAGGTGGTCTGAATCAAGGGTATTTATATGTACATCAATATGTGTGTGCGTGTGTAATATTCACTCAATAATACGTATTGTGATATCTTTACGATCGAGTTATTTGTCTGGAGGATACTTTCGTATTTTATACTCATTCTTAACTGTGTAAAGGTTGGGGGGAGGGGGGATTGACCTTCTGTTTTCAGTAATTTTATTTTGATGAGAGTCACTTAATATAATCCTGTTTGTTTTTTCCTTCCTTTACCCCTTGTTTAAGTGTTTTCTCTAAAATAGGAGATGTACAGAGTCTTTTCTTTGATACTAGTCTTTCTGAGGCAGTGCTTCATGGTTGTCACATGTCTTCATATTTAAAATAAATGTTGGTTGTTGTACTTTTACGTCAGTTTGTCGTGTATTCGCATCTTTATGTGGGTATGCGTGATTACTTTATATAATGTTCGATATGTTCTGTACCACAAGGTTCTTCGTGTTAGACATAAGATGTTAAAAAGCTTAATGATGGAAGGCACACAAGAAGGTAGCTATGAAAGACCTCTCAAAGATGGATGAATGACTTTATTTAATGAGATTGGTCAACGTTCTTTTACACCTACTTATCAATCTTAACACTAAAGAGCATACAAGAATTTTAACAGCCATGGAAATCGCAGCAGTTAAAATTTTAAAACATTTCACCCACTAAAAAATTTATGTTTTTAAATGACTTCATTTTTGACTAGTAATTTCTTGAAGTATTTAATCTTCTAATAAAGATACCAATAAGAAAAATGCCAGTACTATTTAAGGATATTAATAATATACATAATCTTGAATAAGTGATGCTTATTTTTCTGGTGTGACTTGTAATATAAATTAATTTGTTTTTAAGTTTTTTTTAAATCCCAGTGAAAATTTTTAGTTGGACTTTTCAGGCATGAGATTTTTTGGAATCTTGGCAGAAATACAACTTTTTTTTCTTGAAGCCCTTGAAATAATTCTCAGATTTTGCCTAAATGTGGGAGAAAAATGTAGGGGGTATATTGGTGTTATATTACTAGCCAGAATTTCACTTATCTCAGTCCTATCACTTCCCGTTTCTTCTTGGCATAGGCATGGCCGCTTTCACATACCATTAGTGTGAATAAGATTTGAGAGCAGCCCATTGTGAGATGTGCCATTGGCCTAAATTCTCTGTTCGAAGTAGCCAATCAGAATTGGTGATACATTGTACGTTCTAACGTGTACATTGTATGTGTCGTGCTATTAATGTCTCTATTTCCAGCAGACATTAGGAATTAACAGAATGGGTTTGTACTTCTCGTAAGATGGCGTAAACAACCATATTTTGTTTGACATGTTTAGAACTTGTGACAATTTTAAATCTATTCTAATGGAGTATGAATAAAAGAACTTTATTCAGAATTGAACAAAGAAATATCTCTGACGAGTGATTGAAATATGCATATTCAAAGTCTGTGGGTGTGTATTTACAAAATATATTTTCATTCCAAATAAGCATCCTACTTAATATTAAAATATTTCAACTAATAAAAGATAAATAATTTTATTAACATACCTTCTTCGTATTCTTATGATAGGGGAGAATGACGACTTCATGAATGGAAATCTTTAAATATTCACAGATAAAAAGAAGTTTTGAAAATATTAGGTCGTCAAGAAATTGATGTTGCATTTTGGAACACCTTCATTAACCACCCCCATAAGACGTACATCGCGTATAATAGTTAAACAAACCACCTAAACGTCACGTTAGTGTACCCTATATAATGTGTAAAATTTAGTATACTCTAATCCCTTATAGTGATGGCACACGACGAGACACACATTCGGCATGTAATGATGTTTGAATACAAGAAGGGAAATAATGCCTCTGTAGCCACAAATAATATCAAAGAAGTTTATGGAAATGTTTTGAACGTTTGTAAGTGTCAACGATGGTTCAGCAAATTTCGTTCAGGTGACTTTAACTTTAAAAACTGTGATGGCAGGGACCGACATGTTGGAATTGATA
>NW_013671670.1:26575-28956 GCF_000517525.1 Limulus polyphemus
AACATCCAAGGAATATGGGAAAATTCCATAAAGAAGGTGTTTGGGTGCCTCACAATCTCTCCAATGATTATTGTTTCCAACGTGTGAACATTGCTTCATCTCTTGTGGCGTGTAGTGAGCGTGAAACATTTTGAGACAGAATTGTTGCTGTTGATGAAAAATGGATTTTCTATGCGAATATTAAACACCAGAAACAATGGCTCAGTCCTAGACAAAATCCATTTTCGACCCCAAAACCTGGACTCCATATGCAGAAAGTGATGCTTTGCATTTGCTGCAACACCATCTTAATGGGAAAACGTATGCAAATGTGGAAGGTGTTAAAAAGGACACCGACATTTTTTTTTGCTTCAAAGCCAAGTGATTTCTTTAACCAGGGCATTAACAACCTGATTGTAAAACGGAAAAGCATCATCGATAATAATGGAGACTATTACATTTACTAAATGTTTTGTTTTGATATATAAGTTGTTTGTTGTTTTTTTTCATCTAAAAAAAAAGAGACAAATATTTTAATGTTTACTAGTCTTGAAGATGGCAATAAATCAACAGATTTAAACCTTCACCAGAGAGAACCTTGTGTTGGGTTCACAGTAAAAATCGTCTTTATTATTAGTATTCTTTTAGTGAAAACAGAAAATCAGAAACCTAATTATATATCAGTTATATATTTTACAATTTCCAAGTTTACAGAGGATTTATATTTCAGTATAAATGTGTTCAAAGAATCTTTTCATCAAGACAATATGTCAAGTAATTAATGTCCAAAGTTCTTCAGTTTCTTTCCTACTAAGAATTTAAATTCATGTGAACTTTCCATATGAATTTGAAATGTTACTTTGAGAAGTGAAACAGACACACAAATAATCATATAGGAATGACAGGAGAAGGAGATGGAGGTTAGCTTGATGTTTGACATTTGAGTTGAGCTCATTTGCAAGTGTCACATGGTTACTTTTGATGCATTTTATGAGATTTTGCTGTTTTGCACACTTATGATAAGACTCGTGAGGTTGTGATATTAAATTTTTAATTATAATATGTATTAATTAATTCTTCAGTTATATTTTGTGCTTGGAAGCATGCATAGAAATACAATAAGAAAGTAAAAAGAAAACAAATTCTTACCTCGTCATCTATCAAAGAATCAAATTTACTCCGTGTTTCCTTCCATGTCTTACAAAATACAACTCACACCTAAACAAACAAAGAATAATGACTGTCATGTTTGGGCAGATTTTTCCCAGTGATTCAGTAGTAAGTCTGAAGGTGAATATAATGCTAAAAGCAAGATTTCTATACCCATTATGGGCATAGCACAGATAGCCCATTGTGCTTAACAACTGACAAATTCCAGATGAACTAGCATGAAAATTGACACTGGTACACAATTTCAATACCCATTATGGGCATAACACAGATAGCCCATTGTGCTTAACAACTGACAAATTCCAGATGAACTAGCATGAAAATTGACACTGGTACACTATTTCAATACCCATTATGGGCATAGCACAGATAGCCCATTGTGCTTAACAACTGACAAATTCCAGGTGAACTAGCATGAAAATTGACACTGGTACACACTCAGTTCATTTAAACCTGTGATTCTGTTAGGTAAAAACTGTGTACTCATTCATAATACATTCAACATATATTTTAACTATATATCTGTTAAGTGTATTCTTCTTATAGACATCTCTGTGTGTCTAAACTTATAATCTTTGATTTATTCACAGATTCTCAAGCTTTAGCACATCATCTTTTGCTAGTGGCAGTAGTTCGGGACAGCCAAATGTCAAGAAAACTACCAAATCAACACGAGTTGTAAACGGGAAAAGAATAGAAACAGTAAAGTATGTGTTTCTGTTTGAAAACATTGTTCCAATATTTATACCAATGTTAAAAGATATTAGACATTAGAATGCATTAGAACTATATTTAAAATGGTAATTATTGAAATATTCTAAGATATATCCTTTGTTTGACATTAAACATATTTAATGAATATTTGAAGATAGTATCACATGTGCAGGGGAATAGCCAACACTACAGGGGGGGGGGGGGTCCAGAAATAAATTTTTTCTACACCTTAGCCAGAACTTTCCTCCTGGCCGTGTCCCTGATATGCGTCAAACTTGCAACTTAAACTAGTGGTTCTATAAGTGTAGTTCACAGGCTGGTCCAAAATGCAAGTCACTGACATACAGTGCCACAGTCGAGGCTACACAAGAGAACAGAACATGGGATAGGTGATCCGCAGACAAACAAATTTGAGAACCATTGCGTTAAACCTAATAAGTGCATACACATTTCTAAGGAGATATCTTGCTCTTTTTCCATTAGTTAACTTTGTTTTTTCCATTGGATCAGACAGTATC
>NW_013671670.1:29848-38351 GCF_000517525.1 Limulus polyphemus
TGTATATTTCCAAATACCGGAGTGAAAGAAAACTAGCATGTTCAGTCATATGGAAACTTAAACTCGACTTACCCTTACACGCTGTCACAAAGCGACTTGTTAACTTATCAGTTTTAAATAGTAAATAGTTTCGTATCATGACGTACCCTGTGCTGTGAAGAGCTATTTTTGCACAATGGGAAACCTATATTTAGTACTGAACATTCACAATTTATAAAGCACTAGGGATGTGTAGTATTTTGAAGGAATTGTAACACTGCTTCATTCACCCTTGTGCTTCGCTTTTTTGACACGAAACACTTTCTTATGCTCCTTTCTCGTTATTTGTACTGGGTGTGACCTACACTGCTTCATTCACCCTTGTGCTCCGCTTTTTTGACACGAAACACTTTCTTATGCTCCTTTCTCGTTATTTGTACTGGGTGTGACCTACACTGCTTCATTCACCCTTGTGCTCCGCTTTTTTGACACGAAACACTTTCTTATGCTCCTTTCTCGTTATTTGTACTGGGTGTGACCTACACTGCTTCATTCACCCTTGTGCTCCGCTTGTTTGACACGAAACACTTTCTTATGCTCCTTTCTCGTTATTTGTACTGGGTGTGACCTACACTGCTTCATTCACTCTTGTGCTCCGCTTGTTTGACATGAAACACTTTCTTGTGCTCCTTTCTCGTTATTTGTACTGGGTGTGACCTACACTGCTTCATTCACCCTTGTGCTCCGCTTGTTTGACACGAAACACTTTCTTGTGCTCCTTTCTCGTTATTTGTACTGGGTGTGACCTACACTGCTTCATTCACCCTTGTGCTCCGTTTTTTTGACACGAAACACTTTCTTATGCTCCTTTCTCGTTATTTGTACTGGGTGTGACCTAATGGTTAGCTGTAGATTGGAAGGTCTAAGGTTCAGGCCACAGTATTTGCTCCATACTTTCAACTCGGAGGTAGGGTGGGTATAACTGTGAATCAGTGCTACTATTCAGTTAAGAGTAGCTGTATACTGGTTGTCCTTTCTGTGCTTAAAAACTTTGACAGATGTCTCTGGCTTGGTTGTTATAGCCTGTATGTAACATCAAGTGCCAGTAAGCTTAGGGATACCAATACCTTTTGTTATGTTCATTAGAAAAACAACCCTTTAGGGATATAAATACCTTTTGTTATGTTCATTAAAAAAACAACCCTTTAGGGATATCCTAAAGGGTTGTTTTTCTAATGAACATAACAAAAGGTATTTATATCCCTAAAGGGTTGTTTTTCTAATGAACATAACAAAAGGTATTTATATCCCTAAAGGGTTGTTTTTCTAATGAACATAACAAAAGGTATTTATATAAATACCTTTTGTTATGTTCATTAGAAAAACAACCCTTTAGGGATACCAATACCTTTTGTTGTGTTCAGTAGAAAAACAACCCTTGAATGATCAAATTACAAAATAATCCATTGAGATAAAAGTAAATATGTTTTCAGCACCAAAGTGCATGTGAGCTTATCAACAGAATCATACATTTTACAAAACATTAAACTTGTGTCCTAAAGAAATATGTCAAATAAATTCCATGGTGAAATATAAGAAAATCACTATAATTTGAAAGTAAAATGTTTTCGACTTTGACCTTCTTTGGAGAAAATGTAGCAGGAATTCAATAGAGGAAATGGTTACATGAAGTAAAAAAATACAGACATTCTTTTAATTTCATCCTCTCTTTAAATTTGAAAGATTAATTGCTAGGCTAATACACAGCCTTTTTACTTTAATCTCTGTTTACTAGGACTACAAGCTTTCAAGGCTGTGTGTGTGTAATAGTCCAGTAGTTTGTCATAGAGACACTTCATTTTCGTATGAGTGTTTGTGTATATATTTTGTGCTTATTCTTACACAGAGTCACAGAGAATGGTGTAGAAACGGTGACTGTGTCTGAAGATGGAGTTGTGAAGAAAATTACTGTAGATGGAGTTCCCCAAGCTCTAGAATACTAAGATGTAATATCAGACTCGTTGTTTGTGTAAAAACAATACGCTTCATTTAATGAAACTTAAAGGAAATTCGAGACAAAATTCCTGATTTAATGTAAATCTCGCATCCCTCTGTACTCATCTGTGTATCTAGAGAGAGATTATTGTTTCAGCCAGGATAGATTGCAAGTCATTGGATTATTAACATTTGTTTTTCATTCCTAAATATTATGTGATACTTACACGCACCTCTTTAAATGATACGTTTAAATTAAAATTATGTGTATGTATGTATGTATGTTTTCTTGGTTAGCAGCTGTGGACCAAAAAGGCTTGTGTAAATTTTATTTCTAGATTCCAATAAATTATATATTGAGTCTTATCTATGGACTTTTGTAAGTAGGTATCTTCTTTTATAAAAAATATTGTACTTATTAAAAAAACATACCCTATTTATTTAATAACTGTTTATATTACTACACATTTTCAAATGTACACTATTATTTGTGCCAGTAATTCCTATCATAAAATACAACACTGGCTGTTGTACTGAAGATCAAGCACTAGTATTTATTTCTTCTTTTTTTTGTATGTTTTTACTATAATATTTCAGGAGAGCAATCTCATTGATGAATAAATCTCAGTTTTACTGTCATGTAAGGAAAACTTGTGGTAGTAATGTTGATCTAGCAGCAGTTCTGTGACAAAAGGCACTTACTTTCAGAATAGCAGTGTCCAACACGGTTGCCACTCGCCACATGTGGCGAAACGGCTATTGATCTGTGGCAGATTGGTGCTTGATTTCTACCACCTACTTTTTTCTATATAATTTATTTATACATGTACCAGTTTAAAAAAGTGTCAACTTTTGTATTTATTTGGAGGATAAAATACTGGAGAAACCTTACTTTTCTTTATTTGGAGGATAAAATACTGGAGAAACTTACTTTTCTTTATTTGGAGGATAAAATACTGGAGAAACCTTACTTTTCTGTATTTGAAGGATAAAATACTGGATAAACTTTACTTTTCTTTATTTGGAGAATAAAATACTGGAGAAACCTTACTTTTCTTTAGTTGAAGGATAAAATACTGGAGAAACCTTACTTTTCTTTATTTGGAGGATAAACCTTACTTTTCCTGCAGTAAAAATGGTGAAATCAAAGTATAGGACGAACATTTGGAGGTGGAATGTAGATGTAGTCTAACTGATTTTATGCATGAATTCCCTACAATACTTAAGATGTCAGATTTTTCATTAATTCTTTCAATAAATAATTGAAAACATTATTGTGAATGTTTCTACCTCTCTGTATCCATAGAAACATGGTTACTATTTGTTTCTGTCATGTGGCAAAAATGTTAACACATTCTCCACAATTATGAATAAATCTGTTGGATACCGCTGTTTTAGAATATTGTTGGTTTTTTTCTTCATTTTTAACAAGAAATAGAAATACATTCAGTAAAGTTTCTTAGTGCAATACAGGGTGTAGTTTTGAATATATAGCATGTTAAAATCTAGATAAATCATCTTGAAACTAGAAAAATTATCAACATTATGCTATTAAAGAATATAGCATTGTAGTTAAATTGATTGTGTTTAATAATATTATTTTGGAAGGGAATAACATAAAAGATATCCCATTATGTTATTAAAAAAGTGTGTTGTTTTAGTTGGTTATGTTTTTTATTTATGTCATATTTCCAAGGAAATGATACATGAAGATATCACATTATGATATTAAGTAACCCAGTATGTTTGTAAAAGTGATTGTGGTTTATTAATGTTATTTTGCGAAAAAAGAATGATAAAATCACATCAAAATATAATTAAATAACAATAGGCTTTGTTCATGTTACAAATCAATATACTGATACTTCAGTTTAATTGGAAATAAGCTGTTCAGAAATGTGTTGTTTTTATGATAGATTTAAACTATATTTTAGATGTTGAATGCCTAAGTACTGATGGACTGACAGGAGCAGTGTTTGACTTTTGCAGCTGTATTTAAATAAATCATTGTTATTTGTCTGTGTGTGTGTGTCCTCTTATAACCAATGAACTGCTGAATCCATTGTCACCAAACCAGGCATCTAACCTTAGAGCCTCGGGAGAGTGACCTAGGGAGTCATCAGTTGGGTCTGACCTCCACCCTTCCATCTATTCACCAACCATGAGCTCCCAACCCCACCTTATACTTTTTAAATTATGACATTTGTCAATGATGAGGCTTAACACAACTCAGGGTGTGAGAAGATCAATATAAGCTTGTCAGAAATGCTGTCTCATGCACCATGCTTCTCACTAGGCCTGTGTGTTCTCAAATAGGGGGTTGATTAAATTTTTAAAATGTTTAACATATTGCTATTTCACAAAATTCACTTAAAATATGAAACTGTTTGGAGAAGGCATAAAGTAAAAACACTCGTGCAGAAATGTGAAGAAAGAAAACTTTTCTAGGCCTCTCTAAGACGGTCATGGACCCCACAAGTTATCTAACCACGCCTATGTCACCCCCAGGGGTCCCATATGTTTTCCATGTGGGTTAAATTGGTTTACCAGGTAGTAAACTATTATTTGACAAAAGTGTGTCCAGGTATGACTGGTAAACAGCTGGACTGATTGTCATGGAATCTGGTGGTTAAGGTACTCCACCTGTGATCTGAGGATCATGGCTTTGAATCCCCATCCCAGAACATGCTTGCATGTGATGATAAATCCCACTATTTGTTGGTAAAAGAATATCTCAAGAATTGGAGGTGGGCAATTTTGACTAACTGTTTTCCCTCTAGTCTATCACTTTTAAATTAGGGATGGCTAGTGCGGGAAGCGCTCGTGTAGCTTTGTACAAAATTCAAACCAAACCACTAATTCGGGCGTGTACTCTTAGGGCACCGTGAGGAGTGACATAATATGTTGACATTTGGATCTTACTGACCTATGTCTCTCATGCATTGAACAGGTATATCGGCTAGTAAGCCATTATTTGTTAAAGGTCTGTGTTCGTCATGTAACAGGGATAAGGCTATACTTTCTCGGTAGGCTGTGTACAAGCCATTTATAATCAGTGAGCCTTGACTCGAAAGTTCATCTAATGTTTACGGTGAAAGTTAGAACGAAGAAAGAAAAGTGTACAAGTAAAACATTATATTCATTGACATAAAATACAGTTTCCTTGAACACACTAAGTAATAAATCAACATTAAGTTTTAATAAAAAGTCGTTTATATTCATTCATATTCTCTTACTCTGTTTCTTCTAAAACAATAAACATTTAGAATTTAAAGCAGTATTTTAGTCCGTTATAAAATTTAAAGTTTTCATTTTCGTTACACAAACATATTGTATTGGCTAGTTGTGAGTATTGTAATTTACTTTGAACTTTGTGGAAATATAATAGCATATTGGTTAATCTAAACATAGGTTTCTATGCTTCGTCCTTAAAACGTGTATGCCAATGCAGGCTTAGATATTTTCATTGTCCTTGTATGATAATGCTAGTGTGGATGGTTTAACAAGGCTATTCTAAGTTTGTAGGTGCACCAAGAGTTGCTCACAGCTTTCAGAATTATTTCCACAATGTGTAGAACGTTTGCACATTATAACAAAAAAAAAATTATCCATTCTCACAAGTGTGTTCTTTCAGTACGTTGCCTAAGTGATAGCTAGTTAGGTTTTTCCCAAAAATCAAACCCTGTATTCTCATTGTTTCTTTGGATGGCTGCTTTGTTAGTCATTTTTTGGGATCACGTGCTTTATAGAGAATTATTTCTGTTGTCTTAATATTAGCATGGTTGCCTCTGTTAGTATTCCCTTTCTGGCGGGTAAGGTGATACCTGCTACATCCATGAAAAACATATTTAAATTGTAAAATAAATTATTGTTTGTAATAAATTATTATAAAAATCACCAGTACCGTTTATTGCTGTAAGGGTAATCTTAGTTCTGTTTTATTCTGAGAGTCATTAATAATTATATTAATGTTATTTCTTACAAACTAGCTGAAGGTTTATTCATGTCAAGAACACTACAGTTGTGTACTGCTTCTGTATTATTTCAGACGCTTCCCACAGTTTTATTTTATTTTTTACCAGTGTTTTCTTAGCATCCATCGGCAGTAGTTGAGTTTAAAGTACATTATTTTCCAGGTAATCTAATCTGGTCAGCCAACCTACTATTCATATATCTTATGTATTTTTTGAAATATGTTTATGGCCTTTTCTCAGTAGTTCGGTTCATTTGGGTAGTAGTGTTCTTTAAAAATGTTCCAGTCTTGTAAAGTTTGTCCAACATCTGTTATAGTTGTGTTTTCACCTTCTTATTGAATTACTAGACCTCTGGTTATCCACTTAATATTATAAACCATCTAAGTTATCCCATTGTAAACATTTAAAATGGCATTTTCTTAAACTTGGTAGTACAAAGTCTGCCAAGAAATCAGTTTCATATTGTCTCTGATATATTCTCTTATTGAGTTCTGGATCAAGATTTGTTATTAACTGACTCTAACAACTTGGTTAAATTACTTCAGTTTTGTTTTCATCTAACAGAGGGAGCTAATTCATATTTTCTGTTGCTAAGTCATTAAGTTTGTTTTTGAATTTCGCGCAAAGCTACACGAGGGCTATCTGCGCTAGCCGTCCCTAATTTAGCAGTGTAAGACTAGAGGGAGGGCAGCTAGTCATCACCGCCAACTCTTGGGCTACTCTTTTACCAACGAATAGTGGGATTGACCATCACATTATAACGGCTGGAAGGGCGAGCATGTTTGGTGGGACGGGGATTCGAACCCGCAGATTGCGAGTCGAGCGCCCTAACCACCTGGCCAAGTCATTAAGTCCAGAGATCAAAGCAACATTCAAGTAAGTCAGATTTTCTTTCATTTCAAATCTTGTTTCTGGCTTTATTTTATCCAACCATTCTCCACCTCCTTTTGTTAAAACACTTGGTAGCTGTGAAATTCCAAGCTTTATCCGGTTGTTTGTGTACTATGAACATTTAACGAAGAACTAATACCTTACTTGTGTTGAGCAACTTTTCACCTAATTAAAAACAGCCTGTGTCTTTAATTTTTATATATCTTATTATAATTTTGTTCTTTGTCATGCTTTGTACAAACTGCACCTGGTGTCAGCTCTTTGACTTTAGGTCCTTCTTCCAGAAAAACAGAGGTGTGGGATATTATAATTTGTTTTTCCATACTTTCAATATTTTAATCTCTAATCCTACAAATAATCTGTAGCAACACGTAAATGTTGGCATTGAAAATATCCTTGTATTAGTTGTACAAATCCTGATTGGACCTTCAATGTAATTTTTTTAAGTCGTTATTTTTCACCTCAATATAATCGTCTGTCATTTGATAACTCGGGATAAGTTCTTCTGTCAAAAACCATCTTAGTTACTAAAATGTTACCTCACTCTTTTTTAGCTCATTTCAAATCTACATCTTTATTAATTATCTTGGTTAAGAATCTAGACTGTTCGGTAAATGTTCAATAGAAACCTACAAGTTCAAGAAATCTTCTGATGTCCTTATCCTAGTTTTTATGTACTTCCAATTTATTAGGATCCTGTTTTACACCATTAGAAGTTACAATTAGACCTAACCAGTCAGATTTCATTTTAAGGATTTGAAATTTTGATGGTTTCAGCTTTAAACCTTTTATACAAATCTATGAAAAACATTACATAAATGATTTAAGTGATCCTTGAAGCTAACTGCAAAGATTTTGATGTCATCAAGATAGCAAAAAAAACAATCATAATCTTGTAATCAAGACAAGACTACATTCCTAAGTCGGTGAAATGTAGATGGTGCAATGCATAATAAGAATGGGCTTATGATTAATTGGATACTTACCAAATTCCTTTGCTTTTCCCATCCAATAACTACTTTGAAAATCCAAAGAAGGAAAATATTTGATTTGCACCAAAGACCCCTCCTTGTCCTATCATATGGAGCCCCATGCACACACTGCTATAGTAACTGTTTTGGTACTGTATTTATGTTGACGGCAACTTATATGACAGGTTCTTCTGTTTCTACAAGTTCAACTAATATCTCCTTATTTGCGCAAGTTTCTCTGTCTTAAATTATGTTGTTGTCTTCGAATAAATACTGCTGTTTCTCTATCCACTTATGTTACTCTTTTTGCTGCTTTAATAATGAAATTACCTAAGGATTCTAATCCATTCTTTTAATTACCTTTTTCGTACTTTTAAATATTTCCATAGTCTCTTTTATTTCTTCTCTACCCTTGTTTTTCTTAACCTCTTCTACCTTGTTTTCCCTTACTCTAAAATTCTTATTTTTCTAAAGTCTACTACTGTTTCTTTGTTTTATTTTCTTTCTTGTTACTGTTACTTTCCTTATTAACACATTGTTACGTATCTGCTTGTTTGTTTGTTTCCGGTAAAAATTCTTTTCCAGAATCCTCAGCGATACAAGTCCTTTCTTGATTAAACCAGTTTATTCTTCCTCGATACTAACTTTTAGTACACAAAAAGTTCCACAATCAGTACGTTTCTCGTCACTTTA
>NW_013671670.1:38372-51139 GCF_000517525.1 Limulus polyphemus
GATAACTTCACTCTCGACGAGTGCAAAACACACACTTTATGGCTCACTAGCTCGAAACTAATATAATCATAAATTACACGGAACTCAAAGTAACTCTCTCTTCATTTATACCCCCGCTGGCTTTACTGCCAGGCTTATATACTAACGAAGAGGGCATCTCGAACACACTCGGACTTCCCCGATCATTTGAGAAACTCATCACGCGCGCCACCAGCGTCACGTGACTTCCGCTGTCGTAACAATATTGTTGTTTAGAGAATAGTTTATCTTTTCTAACACTATATTTTTAACTTTCTGGGAGCAACACTATACATTTGTTTTAGTTCCCCAACTTTATGAAAGTCTGCAAAGGAGTCAGATTCTGTACTTCGAATGGCAACATTTCTACTTCTATGTAAAGTATATTGTGTGTGATCAAAATTTCTGTATCATTATTTCTGAAAACTCTTACTCTAGTATTCCATCAGCTTCTAGATATACTTTAGCCCCCAGGTATGTTTGCTTACTTACAGTGCTAGAAACCGGGTTTTTGATACCCCTGGTGGGCAGTGCACAGATAACCCATTGTGTAGCTTTGTGCATAACTTCAAACAAACAAGATCTACTTTATCACATGTCCCCTGGTGAAACAGTGGTAAGTCTATAGACTTGCAACGCTAAAATCTCGGAGTTGATTGCCCATGGTGGACACAGCAGATAACACAAAATGGCTTTGCTCTAAAACAACAAATAAACTTTATCACACACAAAGAAAGGCTGTTTAATCACTTGGTCACAAAATAATATCTGTACCCCATATTTTCATAATACCTTAACTGGGTTACCAGTGGTGGAAGTTAAAATACTTTAAGGGGCTTCTCAAGATGCATTATCCAATAATTTTGGATAAGATTTTAGTAAATCTGTGTTTAATTAAAACAACAAATGATTTTACTTCAGCTAAAAACATATTTTATTCCTTCAATTCCTAGTCTGATTATAGGTGGGATATCATTGACATTGATTATTCTGCAATGTTTTTTGTTTCTCTGCCAGAATGGTCCTGGTAGATGGAGCCATACTTCCCACTAGCAAGTGGGATTATTTTATAAGTCCTGTGTTTCTAGTTTACTTGGTTATATTGCTTTTTATGCTTTTTTCCTTGCCTCTGTCGGTATACAGTTTTTGGTATACCCATGGGAGTTCTCCTGTAAAACACAAGACAAAAACAATCCATTGTAATGTGACCTTGCTTTAAGCAATTGTAGCACTTCAGATGACCAGGTACATCTAGTTTAACCTGAGATATTTCTTTCCTGATAAGATGTATCTGATATCACCTTGGTATATGCACATGTTTTTTCTCAGATATTTTCTCTAGTTGCAACTACTACTAAATCATTCATGGCTGAAAGTGCTCAGTGCTGGCATTCATACACTTCACGTGCAGTTGATTGAGCTGAATCCCTCCATCTTTCTTACTGCTAGACAAGATAGGGCACATCACGTGATGTGCCTTTGTTACCCACAGTCATAGGAGACGACCTGATCCCTCCACCCAAAATGACTTTTTTGGGGGAGGGGCACCATCTGCTCCAGTTGTGGCAGTGCAAACACTCCATGTGAGCCTAAATAGCCTGGTCCAGTGGCTGGATATCAGTCCATTCACACCACAGCACCTTTCATTGACAGTTGTTTTAATCATCAATGTTGGTTGGACAATTCATACTTGGAGGGGCAATTACAGCTGCTACTATTGGTTTCCTCTTTTCCAGCAGTATTCGGTCCTCAAACCTCATTGCTGCTCACATCACCTCTGTTAATGTGCAAATTTCCCATATACACCCAAGTGATGTCTCATTACCTCACTATAGTCCCTCGATAAACTCCTTGACTAAGATGACTTCACAATCAGCAGCTGCTAATGCAGGATAGCTTTTCCCATGCAAACACTACATATCATCTGCAAAAGCACACATTCTTTATGAGATCTGGTCTGTGAGCCTTAAATTCAGCTCAGTGGATAGCTCAGTTATTGACTGCATTGAACATTTGGCTCAGCTCAGCCATGACCAAGGTGTAGTTGGCCAGCTGCTCCTCCAGTAAGTACACGATAGTATTGAATGGTGAACCATCTATTCCTGTGACCCATGGTTCCAGGCACTTACTTGCCAAAACCTATGAAGGAAGTGATCCAGGTCATCCTTTGCTGCTTCCTTGAACGTGGGAGATGAGATCAGCTTTGTGTTGCAATGGTATTGTCAGGCTCTCTTGCAAGTCACTCCATGGCATGTTTCAGACATAGCCATTTGGAAAGAGAGATATGCTCTCGAGATTTCAGGATCTCGTTGTTATAAACTTGGGTGAGGTGCTTGACTTGGGATCCTGAGATCAGTGAGAGGCAAGGTGTGACCCACGTATCTTTAGAAGGTCTTGTTGGACTTCCAACCACTCACGACCCTTGGTTCCCTCTGCAACCTGCATCTCCTCTGGGAAGAGTCTTATCAATTCTACCTTCCATTCTCAAATGGCAAAAGTACTTGCTGCATTGCCAGAAGTCAGTGCAGGTTGCTGAAGTGGGCTTCATCCACCTGTGATACCCCCATTGTTATGGTTGGGCAGCTAAGTGCCCCTTTTCTCATAGAGTTTCATCTCTGAACTTCCAATCACTGTCATTTTCAGTGAGGCTTTCCAATTTGTCTGCCAACTTTCCAGAATTTGCTTGTAGCTTTCACCTATGAAATGGAGTTCAGTGGTCAGTCAAATTTCTTCATTGAGAGGGTCCATAAGTGTATCCTGTTTTGTTCATCTTTTTCAATGTCAACTCTTGGTAGGGAATGTACTACCCTTCTCGGGAAGCTCTTCTGACCACTAATTACTGCCAATCAGTTGTGCTGAGGCTTGTGGTCTCACTATTTTTGACACACTTCCTGGTGATGACACGCATCCACCACAGGTGCCCCTTGACTCATTAGCTTGGTCATAGGCCTCCCTTCATGTAGTGGCTTGCTAGTTCACTGGCCTCTGATCTCATCATTGGTGAATGTGTGCTGTATTGCCTTCTATAGAGAGGGCTTGTGGTGATGGTTCTCACCATCTATATGTTTTATCTCACCCCAATGAGAGGCGGTGATCAGAAGTGGGGCTTTTCTTTATCTAGTTCCACAAATACATTGGCATATTCACTCAACTATTCATTGAAGTGCTTTAATTGCATTGGATCTAGATTGTTGACACAATCATTAACTAATAACTTCAGGTGTTTTGATAGTATAATATTTGCTTTTGGCTGTGGTGCAACAGATGCAACCCTAGAATTACCACTAACATTGGTTACTGTCATTTTACTTACTGTGCATACATCCATTCCAGCATTCAGCTGGATAACTGATCGAACATAATTACAAAGCATCATTGGGACTACATTCTTTGTTGACTTGATCACCACCCAAACTAAAACTGCCTGTGTTTTGTACAGGAAACATATTTCATGTGTGGTTTCTATAACCATGTCATGCAACACCATCATATTATTTTTTTTCTGTATTAATCCATGGAACGAGCTTCACTTTTATACAAGGAGGTACTATCATCCCCTTTGTTACATACAGTCATGCAACCCAGTGTTAATGGGTTCTATCTGTGCAGCATTGGATCCCTTTGCCATGAAACATCAACTTATTGTACAGGCAAAACTGATGATCAATCTCTGAGATATGTCCATACCAAGGATGTTTATTTCAGTTCCAAGATTGTAAATGACTACTGTCATTCTGTGGACGACAGCTCCCAGATTGAGCCAGAGATTCACTTCTCCTCATGTCTAACCAATCACCATTCACCAGAATGAAGTTGGTATTTACTAATTGTATCTGTGATCTAACTCAGAAAACTTAAAAGATCATGAGGTCCACTCTGGTCCCTGTTGCTCCTGTGTTCAGGAACTCAACCTCTAACCATTGTACCCTTATTGTCACATACTAAGCTATACCCATCCATAACAGAGCTGGGCTGGCCACTAAACATTTTGGTACAAACTATCCACCCCCACAAAAATAAACAATGTGGTCAAGTTTGACTTGATCTCTGTCTATTTTCCAGAGTATGTGCCACGGTGTCCACTGCTTATTGCTCATCATACTTTACTTGTTAATCTGACATCCTGTAATGATGCCCTTGCCTACTATGCTTCTCAGCAAAGTGCTGAAGTTTTAGATTGACTGACATCTGCTGAGCCATTGACTGAAACCAACAGTTCTGCTGTATTTACCAGTAATCAAGTAGTCCACAAGTAAATGAGATGTTATACTCTTCCTGAACTGGATGATGTCTAGGCAAAGATACTGGCAGGCTGTGGTATGTATCCAATGGGCAGACTGTGCGATGGTAAATACCTTTGTGATGACACATGCCCGATGGACAGACCTTGCTTCAGCATATATCCCGTGGATGGACCTTGCTGCAGCACATACTCTGTGGGAAGATTTGCACAGCCTTAATCATTCACTGAAAACCAGCGTCATTGCATTGTATTTTGTCCTACAGGTACATCTGGCCGTTAACCTTCCAAATGAGACTAGCCCACTGTGGTGGGGGCACCTGGATTACACCATTCAACTGTGGAATTACTACTACAGCTGGCACTGTAGTTTTCTTCCTTTATGATGGCTGGTTTGAAGTGGTTACTTCAAATCATATTATGATGGACATTGCTTCCATGAGAATGATGATGTCCCTAGCTTAAAGGTGTTATTACATAAGCTTAGCAGAAAGTCCTTCCATTAACTTATCAACCAGGATGTCCTACTGGTCTGCTGAGGCCCTTGTCATGTATGCTCTCCTGTGAAATTGGCAGAAATTGTCCAAGTAATCAGCTGTCCCTTGGCGTCAATTCTCTTCAAAGCCTTGAACTCAGTCTGATAAATAACCAAATTCTACACTGGGAGTCCCTTGCTTCATTTGCCAGGTAGACAAGGCCAATTAGTAGAAATCATACACCAGTACTTCATCCAATCTCTGTCCACAAATTGCTAATAGTCTTGACCAGAGCTTGAGCTGATGTACTCTGACTGGTGACAGCCTAGGAGTTTGGTAGAGACCCTCCTTGTAGTCTTGAACTCATCAGGCACCACTACATTTTGACAAACTTCAGATGTCTATGCTTTCCTTCTGCTGAGATTGGTGATAAGGGTTATCATTTGCTAACAATAAATCTCCATAAGTCAATAGTTGCACACTGACTGATGTAATAGATTTTCATAACAATGGCAAAAGTCATATGTCCAGGAGAGGACTTCTCCTAGACTTGATATATTTCCAATACAGTCATCTCTTTCCACTAATAAAGTCTCCTTTTCGATTATGAGTACTTCTATATCCAGAAAATTCTATTCTTTTCATGAGAAGCATTTCTTTAAATTCAACAAACACACAAAAAATCAAGCAAAGACTATCATGCATGTTATTGCTTCAGAAACTCCACCATAAATACTGATGCCATGCAGAGGTGTAGGAGGAAAAAATAAGAGTGGGGTCCCAAGGTTTATGATCAAACAAAGTGAGGGAACATGGCGCCTATTATGGATGGGGCCCAGGGTTCACTTTAGGACGCTGGAAGCTCTTTGGTTCTGGATTAAATGTTATGTTTTATACTGCTTTTCCCGAGAGTAATTGTCCTAAAATAGGTATTCAAAAATCGTGAAGACTGTTTTGCTCCATCAAATGATGATAAAATTATAGTTACTGATAGAACTAGATAGGTGCTAGTCCTGTTGAAGTAAGATGTTGATGAATGAAAATATTGTTACGACAGCGGAAGTCACGTGACGCTGGTAACACGTCATGTGATTCTCGAAGGATATTGACTTTTCCTGGCAACTCTAGTCTTTTGTAGGTGCCCTCTTTTTTGTATATAAGCCCGTCAAATAAAGCGGAAAAATAATTGCAGATAGACAGATATAGAGACAGATAATTGAGTTAAGGGAGCGGTAGTGAGCGTAAGTAAAGTGCGTGAATCGTTGTGAATTATAGCGTGTGTTTAAGTTAAAGTGACTGTGGAAATTCTGTGTATTGCAAAGTTGTATTGAGAACGAATAAACTAGTTTTATTTAAGAAAGGACTTGTATCGCTGAAGTTCCTCGGGAAGAATTATACCGGAAATTAACAAACGACCAGAGACGTAACAATATGAAACCTCGGTTTTGGCTATTCGCCGGTTTTCGACTTTGGGACGCTCTGGACAGCTGAAAAGCGGCATATGCGCCGGATATAGAGCGATCATGCTATTAGCGACTATTAAATTATTACGTTTTACCTGAAAAGAAAAAGTCGAGATATTTTGTTAGTAATTTATGAGTAATACTATTCCCTAAACAACCTTAGCCCCAAGGAGAATGCTTGAATTAATTGAAAAATTAACTGAAAAACATGGATTTAAAATGTTTCTTTTCTAAAAGATAGGTGTGCGAAAACAATGAATGGCTCCTTGTTATCCATACGTTTTGCGCTGTAATATGGGTTTTCCAGAGGTGTTCCTTCAATATTGTTGTCTCCTAAAATGAATATTCATATAATTTTATTTAAATAAAAAGTAAATGTGAAACTTAGTTTTTAAAACAGCTTTTCAGCTAAATGATTCACAAAAATAAATTAATATCATCATGTTGCATATTCTTGAAATTCATATATATATATATGTAGGATCACTGCTTGAGTAAAGACATCTCAAAACATCAAACATTTTCTTTTATAACCCTAGCGGAAAGTTTAGTATTGGGCACATGCTTGGCGCGATTGCAGTTAAATTGCGCGCGCTGTACGAGAATGAGCTGGTAATATTGTGGCAATATTTTCAAAAGCAGCAGGTGATTGGTTGGGCTACTCTTCTTTAAAGTTTAAAAATTCATAGCTTGATTGTAAGGAGAAATCTTATTTGTCAGCTATTGCAAATTTTGGATATAATGGTGAGATATTATTTTAAATAGGTAAAACAGTAGTATGTATTAGGCTATAGATTTTTAATTTTCGGTGTTAAAGTTTTATTTCTGACACTAGAAATAAAACTTGGAACATGTAAATTTAACTGTAGTTTTAGGCCTACCGTAAACTAAAAATTAAGAGTAATTCAATATATAACGTCAAAACACCCTAAGGGAAACAGCGTGTTTTGTTACTCTGTTACTTATTGTTGAGGCAACTTTCTTAGTTTCTGTTTAATCTTTTACTTCCAACAACTTAAAAGCTTCTATAAAACATTTTGGGGTGTAATTATGAGTTTTCTTGGTTGACTATCCGGTAATACAACGAACAAGACTATTTTTTATTATTTAAATTTAGCTAGAAATTACAAGTTACTACAAAGTTTAACTTGAATTTAAAGTTTAAAACTACATCGAGTTTAAATGTAGTATAATTTACATAACAATGATACATAAATAAACTAACTAATATGCGTCACTATTTCGTTTACCGTATCTGTGAGATCGATATTTTATCTATAAATAGCTTTATTGAATGAATTTTTCTCTCCTTTTGTTTTAAAACATAGTTACTGTTCATTACCTTCACTGCTTCAGGTAAAGTAATGGTTGTCTTTATTAAACTGAAGATTTTTGTACAGAAGAATAATTAAGTAGAAGATTGTTCATTGTATAGAATTTACTCTCTTGACATTAAATGAGTTAGATGATAACACAAGAAAAAAAGTGAAAGATGTCTATTTAACCCATTAAAGTTACCCGTCATTGGCCCAAACATAAAAAAAGTAAATATCTTTCAAAATCTTGCACAACATATGGTAACTCAATCAGTAAATGTATAAAAGGCAGAGAAAAGTTTAGCATAGAAAATGAGTATATAAGTAGTTATAAGGATAGGCTTCATTGTTACTATTGTAATGCTAGAAGTATAAGAAATAAAATAGATGACTTTAGAGCACTGGTTGGAATGGAGGATTTCGATATAAAGGGAATAACTGAAACATGGTTAATTTCTTGGTTATACTTATAGGCTATTTAATAGGGACAAGAGTACAAAAGAGAGGGGAAAGAGTGGCTTTATATGTAAAATGCGAGTTACATCCTGTGAAAGTTGAGGATATCAAAGATAATAGCAAGGGGTTTCTGTTAATAAGCCTTTTAGTGGGAATTTGTTACAGGCCACCAAATGATATTGATGAAATTAGTGAGAAACTTCACAATGAGATTAAGATTTCAGCCGTTAATGAAGTCATAATTATAGATGGTTTTAATTTCAGACACATAGATTGGGAAATGATAGTCAACCATGAGGGAGAAAGGTTTTTGGAAACTGTTCAGGATGGTTTTCTTTACCAATTAGTCAAGAAAGCAACTAGAAACAATGCTATTTTAGACTTGTTAATTTTAAACATAGAAATGATCGAGAGGGTGGAAATTGGTAAACATCTGGGTGCAAGTGATCATTGCTTTTATTAAGTTTGATGATTTTCTGCATATGGAAATAAGAAATAATGATATTTTGGTTAGAAATTTCAAAAAAGTTTGAATGGATGTGACAAGAATTATCTGTTGTGAATTGGGTAGCTGAGTTATTTGGAGACACTGATCAGATGTGGATAATTTTTAAAGATAAGTTTTTAAATATTCAAGGTAAACATATTTCTTATAGAAAGAAAATGGTAGCTGCAAATAAAAAAAACCAGGTTGGCTCACCAAGAGATTAAGAGATAAAATTGGAAGTTAGCTAATGGCACTCCTCTTTTCAAGGGAGGGGATAACGATTATTTCAGTAACTATAGGCCTATTAGTCTTACACCAGTTGTGAGAAAAAATTTTGGAAAGTTTGTTAAAAGATGCTTTGCAAAGTCATTTAACAAAGTTTAGAATTTTATTGAATAGTCAACATGGTTTCACTGAGGGAAAATCTTGCCTTACAAATCTTTTGACATTCTTTGAAAAGGTTACTGCTTATGTTGATGAGGGTAAGGGTGTAGATTTGGTGTATCTGTATTTTCAGAAAGCATTTAACAAGGTACTACATAAAAGGCTTATAAAAAATTAGCTCTACAGGTGTAGGGGATGTTAGCTATTTGGATAGAAGAGTGACCAGATGGAAGAAAGCAGAGGGTTGTTACAAATGGAGTTCAGTTATAATGGATTAATATCACAAGTGGGGTACCTCAGGGCTCAGTTTTAGAACCTTTACTCTTTTTGAGTTACATCAATGACATAGATGAAGGAATGGTCAGTAAATTACTTAAATTTGCTGATGATATTAAGGTCTTGCTGCTGATTTACAAAAGGATTTAGATCATTTAGTGATTTGATAAAATGAATGGCAGATGGGTTTTAATTATAATAAATGCAAAATAATGCATGTGAGTTATCATAATTTGAATTATAAATATAATTTAGATGGGAATAACCTTAACCGTGTCATGAAAGAAAGGGATCTTGGTGTAATAGTTGATCAGTCTCTTAAGCTATCAAAGCAGTGTACTGTTGCTAGTGGTAGTAGGGCAAATAGTATTTTAGGCTGTATCTACAGAAATATTGAAGTCTAAAGAGGTTATAATTTCATTGTACAGATCATTGGTTAGGCCACATTTGGAATATTATGTTCAGTCTTGGGCTCTTTACCTTAGGAAAGACATCGAATTGCTGGAAAGGGTTACTAGAATGGTGCCTGGGATGGAGGGGTTGTCATAACGAGGAGAGGATAAGATCTTTGAAATTATTTGAGTTAGAGAGGATCTGATTGAGGTGTTTGAGATTATAAACGGAAGTGATAGTGTTGATGCAGCAACTTTTTTTATATTTAACAGTGAGATTAGTGGGACTAGGGAACAAATGTAAATTTTGGCAGAGTGGGAGTGATATTCAGCTAAGACAATTTTATTTTTCTAACAGGGTAGTTGGCCTTTGGATGTCGTAGAGGTAGTAAATATAAGTGAGTTTAAGAGAAAGCTTGATAAGTATATGAATGATAAGAGCTGTCTTTGAAGGTTTTTTAAATTATTTGTTTGTTAATAGTTTTAGTTTAGTTTAGAAGATGAGACAGCCAAGATAGAATGATGAAAGATTAATCTCTGGAAGCCTCAATGGAAACTTTTCATCAACATGATTACTTGTTTGGTTGTAATTAACATTACAACGTTTTGGGACAACATGGGACCTATTGGATTCATAACTATTTCATATTACAACTCGGGTAGATTACCAAGAAAGAAAAAATGGTCATAGTTCTTAAGAATTTATTTCAAAGAAGTCTTTTGACACACTTGGACTTTGTCAAAGGTTTTAAAGGGTGAAGTCCATTTGGGAAATTACAGGCCTGTTAGTTTTACTATTTACACGTTACATGGTTGTTGTCGGATCATTTAGGACTGACCAATTACGTAGCACACGAGTTAACATTTAAAGATGAATTTTATTCCATCACCGTTTCGGTGGGTAAAACTTTTTATATATTTTCTGTAAAAACAACCGTTCCTAGAATTTAGACATTGATTCCGAATATTAATGACAACAAACAATAGATGGCGCACACGAAGTAATACATTATTGACAATCAAACATAGTAAACTTTACCAGAACAAGAGTGAAAAGACTGGACCGAACTCCGACCACGGCTAAGATACGTGAGTGATTGAGTGAGAATGGATTGGTGTGAACGAACAGAGTGACTGTTTTCGCTCCACCAATGTTGCCATAGTTTACGTAGCTCCTGCTGTACCTTGTGTGAAAGTAGAAAATACAATACAAAAAATTTTCAATAAATATTTCATATCCAAAAATAGTTATAATGAGTAAAAATAGCCCCCTTGCTGCAGGTCTGTAAATTCTTTAACATTTTTTTTTTTCAAAATCAGGTTTCATGTCGTGGTATCTTAATTTACAAATTCGGTTATAAACAGATAACACTACTAATGAATAACCTACAATTAATGACCATCATTTGATACAGAACCAGTTTATTACAGGCTAATACAGTAGTATTAATACTACTACTTACGTTTCTGCCGTACAAAAACTGTTTACCCATTTGTTCATTACAGTATCAGTAAAATACCTCCACACAGCTACAAAACTTGTGAGATAGTAAATTATATTTTTTGTTTATCTATGAATTTTTAGTTACATTAAAACGCAAATTCACCTTCTATATAATCATTTTTATTTTTAGTAAATACATGTGTGTATGATGAAACAGAGACCAGCTTCCCTAGCGGTGACGTACAGATACTATTAATATAACAGAAGAGTATGTAAATTTATGATTACATGAGGCTGTACTCTCGTGATCTACTCAGTGAATAAATACCCTGCCTTCACTAAGAGATAGTTATTGATGTTTATCACTCGATATTGTTATTGATATTGAAAGATATTGTCTGATTATTGTAAATGCTGTATCTTTTTTTTGGGGGGGGGGGAATTAGTTTTTTTTCTTTCTGGTTCTTTTTCCTGGTTCCATTATTATTGATTTGTTAATATTTACGATAAATTATTTATTAATATTGGAGTGAAGTCCTGGCCAGGCATTTGTTTATTAACTGTTGAATTTATTTCTAAGTGTTGTTATTGTGAATAAACTCTGTTTTTGTTGTTGAACCCTGATCGTAGTGGCGTGTTCTTTTTAGACCGTTACAAACTGTTTACTTATTTGTTCATTACAGTACCAATAAATTAGCTTCACACAGCTACAAAACTGTTTTCTCACTTGCTTACCACATAAAAACCGTAATATAATTAATGTCTCTTTGTGGTGTCCGCTTATATGTTGCGAACCGCTGGACCGATTGTCAGCAAACATGGGATGATACAAGGAATAGAGTATGTCATCCCTCTATGTCTTTCTCGTACATCAGCCAGTTACCAGTAAAATATTTTCAAGAGGTGATACAACTATTATCCGTTTCACTGATGCTCTTTTCTTTCACTGCTCATCCTTCATTACAAAACCACTCTAAGGCATTCAATAATAAGATTTTTTTATAATTTTAATATCACTTGCGATACGTTAAATTATTCTAGTTGATTCAGTTTTGCATTATTTAAATACATCATGTTTTTTATCTTTATTTATTACAGGGATTCTTCGTTGCTCTGCTGTATTGTTTCTGTAATGGAGAGGTATGTTGTATTCTCATTGTGTAATGACGAAGTTCCAGATTGTCAGTGAAACAACAGAGTGTCAGTGAAACGGCAGAGTGTCAGTGAAACATCATAGAGGTAGTGAAACAACAGAGTGCCAGTAAAAGCAGAATCAGTGAAACAGCCTGCCAGTAAAACAGTGTCAGTGAAACAGCAGAGTGCCAATAAAACAGAGAGTCAGTAAAACAGCAGAGTGCAAATAAAACAGAAGAGTGTCAGTGAAACAGCAAAGTGCCAATAAAACAGAGAGTCAGTAAAACAGCAGAGTGCAAATAAAACAGAAGAGTGTCAGTGAAACAGCAAAGTGCCAATAAAACATCAGAGAGTTAGTAAAACAGCAGCGTGCCAGTAAAACATAAGAGTGTAAGTAAAACAGCAGAGTGTTAGTAAAACAGCAAAGTGTCAGTAAACAGGAGAGTGTCAATAAAACAGAGTGTAAGTGAAACAGCAGAGTGCCAATAAAACAGAGAGTCAGTAAAACAGCAGAGTGCAAATAAAACAGAAGAGTGTCAGTGAAACAGCAAAGTGCCAATAAAACATCAGAGAGTTAGTAAAACAGCAGCGTGCCAGTAAAACATAAGAGTGTAAGTAAAACAGCAGAGTGTTAGTAAAACATCAAAGTGTCAGTGAAACAGAAGAGTGTAAGTAAAACAG
>NW_013671670.1:51567-55059 GCF_000517525.1 Limulus polyphemus
AACTCGGGTAGATTACCAAGACAGACCAATAGGTCCCATGTTGTCCCAAAACGTTGTAATGTTAATTACAACCAAACAAGTAATCATGTTGATGAAAAGTTTCCATTGAGGCTTCCAGACATTAATCTTTCATCATATTCATAACTATTTCATATTACAACTCGGGTAGATTACCAAGACAGACCAATAGGTCCCATGTTGTCCCAAAACATTGTAATGTTAATTACAACCAAACAAGTAATCATGTTGATGAAAAGTTTCCATTGAGGCTTCCAGAGATTAATCTTTCATCATATTCATAACTATTTCATATTACAACTCGGGTAGATTACCAAGAAAGAAAAAAAGGGCCCTAGTCCTTAAGAATTTATTTTAAAGAAGTCTTTTGACACAGTTGGAATTTATCAAAGGTTGTAATGTCACCATTTGATCCCCCCTTTTTTTTAAAGGATGAAGTCCATTTGGGAAGTTACAGGCCTATTAGTTTTGCGTCTGTGGTTGGAAGTTGGTATCTATTGTTATTCATTCTGAAAGGCTGTTGGAAAGTTGATATTTAAGTACCATTTCTTAGCATAGTTTTACAAAATAATTTCTTGCCTCAACAACAACTTTTAAGTAATAAGTTAGAAGCTTTAGGAATTGGTTGTAGAAAATTTGCATATTAGCAGTAAACTGAGTGCTAATACATGGAATTTTTTTCTGGCTTGGAGAATCTCACTATTTTTGGACCTTGTTTATTATTATTGATTTAGACAGCTTTTTGGATAGTAATATTTCCTAATTTGCTGATGAAACTACAAAGTTAAAAATAACCAGTTCTGTTAAGAATGTTTCTCATATGAGAGGAACATTTCTGTTGTAGGGAAAATGATATTTTGTGCAGTTTGCATCACCTTGCTGCAGGAAGAATATTGTGTTGAAATATTGCTATTATGGATTATCTTATTATAATGGAGCTTGTGATGTGTATGTTCAAACCTCAGATTTCGGAAATTACTACGTCGATCATCACCAGTCATAACTGGGTAATATTTTTATAACTAGGCAGTATTTTTATAGCTGAACAATAAATAAAACATGAAATTTCCACAAAAATGATGTTTCAGGTTTAACCAATAAAATTTACAAAAAAAGGAGTAAGTTTCAAATATAAAACAATCAAAAAACAAACTTAAAAATTATGTTTTTCTTTAGTGAAAAACTCATGATTGTTGCAACAGAAAAACAAGACACTTTCATTGATAACTGCATCTACAAAGAAATACTTCAGTAAAATCTACTCTGTGATGTAATGCTTGTTTTTAAACTAAAATGTCAATAAAATCCTTTTTCTCATTGATGGTGAACATTATTGAATGTCAAGTATGAGTACATTGTTGTAGACCTGTCGGACAATTCTATAAAAGGCTGCAGGAACTAGCAGTTATACCTGCTCGGAGGTCGAGTATTTCTGCTAGTTATATTGATACAGGGTTTATATATACGTACAAGAAGGAAGACTTTGTCTATTTTCTACGGAAAGTGGAACAATAGATGATTAATTTGTTCAAAACTTTAAAATGTTTTGCTTGTAACTAATGGAATAAATTTGTGTAAAGTATAAATGTTAATGTCAAAATTACTGATTTAGTTTTTGAATCCCAGATGCAGCTAAGTTCTTTGATGGAGTTTTGTCGACTTTCATGTGTTCTTTTTTCAAGTCCTCTACATTTTCCAACGTAAATGTAAAGCTTCTGGTATTAGTAAAACAAGAAACTAAACATATTTTCAAACTGTTAGTTTAATCATCAAATTTATTAGCCTCATTTTTAAAGTTCCAGAATTTACAGTCCATGATAATCACTTTGCACTTCTGCAAAAAATCCAGTATTTTAAGATATGGTTAAAAAAAAGTAAACAGTTCTTAGTTTTAAAAGCAAAAAATTATAGTTTCAACTTATAACACCAATGAAAACCTTTTTTTTATTGCTTTATTATAACAAAGATAATGAAATACTGAAATGGGTATGATTGACTTTAGGCTCTTATGGGAGATTTATTTGAACAGTGATATAAACCTTATGGTAATATTGTCAATGTTAAAAGTCCAAAACTAGTAATGATGATGTTGTTACTTTATTATATATGACTTGAATGATGGTATGGTGTACACTACTAGAACTTGTTCCGACAATTATAAACTTAAGTTAGTGCAAACTTTGTGATTTAACCATCTTTTTTGCTCATGTGTGTAATTATGGCTTAGAAAAACTAGTTGTTTTTTTTTGTATAACTGCTTAATAAAAGCCATGCTTTTCTTAAAATCTTGTGTTCTTTGGTAAGAATGTTTTATGAATTACACAAACTAACATTATAAATCCTTCCTGCAAAATCAGATATACAAGTTCAAAGACCAGAAGGACAAATTATAACTAAATCTGTTAAATATCCAAAATTACATGTTAGTTAAATATATCCATTTGACTGAACCACAGTTTTATTATACCCCCCACCCTCTCTGGTGATGTCCCTAACTGTCTGAGTGTCTGGTATTGAGAGGTAACCCTAATGGACTCGTTAGCATTTTTTTACCATGCTTTGTCAATAGTTGTTTTATTTAATTTATAAATATTTCCAGCATAGTGTTTTATACTTAAAGTTAAGCTTGAATCATGGTGGTGACAAAACTTCTTGAGCTACAGCTCAGGCCAGAGACCCTTGATTTGCTAATGGTTTGAGTTCAGTGCTGTATCAACTGAGAAGTAAAATCTAAAAGATATAGTTCCAGTCCTGGCCGTTTCAAAATGTTGAACATTGTTGTAAGTTACTTAAGTTTAAACTAAACCATGTAGCATTATACATATGTGTTTAGTTATTATTACTTTAGTCTATGGTCTTTCTTAGTGACTAATGCTGTGGTTAGCTAATAAAACAGTCTACAACTTGCAGGAAAAGAGCTAGTTTAATGCTTTAGTTATCAGGAATTTCTCGATACTTAATTCAAAGTAATTATTATTATATATGTATGTAATTTTTTTCCAGTCTGTGAGTTTCAGTAGTGATGCCTCTTCCTCTACATCTACTGCGTGTGCCCCTGCTGTAGTACCTCCGAGGTTTGGAACTTTGATTCCTAACAGGATATTTGTTGGAGGAATTTCACCAAATGTAAGTATATTTCTTTGTGAAATAAAGAAGCATTATTGTTAAGTTGGTTGGTGTTTAATATTAGAAGTAGTGAGTGTCTTATTGTTATCTCATCTTTAAATAACTTTTTACATGAGACATTTTAAAAAAAAAAACTGGCTTCAGTCTTATACATGCAAGTAAATACTGGAGTAACCCTTACCAAACTTGTAACAAATACATCATTTTTAGTCCAGCTCATATTGAGTGATCGAAGCTCATGTTACGGTGTCTTCCTTACTTTTTTACAATTGAAGACGTAGTGGTAGTGTACTCATCTCTTGGTCAAGAGCTGGTGTTTGTAGCTTGACCCTATCGTAAAAAGCATCC
>NW_013671670.1:55597-58820 GCF_000517525.1 Limulus polyphemus
AAAAATCCTGAATTTCCCCTAATGTGACACATTTTCTTTAGACATCTCCTCTTCTCTATTTTATCCACCACTCCTCCAATAAGTACAAAATTAAATATGAATTACTCACTATAAAATCATCATTGCTCAGGCAAACCATAATTTTTATAGCCTTCAATTTGGTTACAGAGCTGTCAAATAGAAAATCAGACCCCTCTTGCCACACCCACCTGTCACATCCTCTCTTTTAGGATTTGTTAATAGTTCTCTTATGTTTAATTATATATTATCTACAACCAATAGAAAGCAAAGGTTTTCATCTTTCATTGACGTATAACATTGTGTTCTGAACAGATTAGCATCAGTTTCACTTTTGTTCCTGTGGGAATGGTAATGACTAGCTTGGATGAATTTGTAACAGCTCTTGTCGTTTAGTTAGAAAACCAGAAAAATTGTGAGAGTTAGGGAAAATTGTCTACATTTGCATGTTATTAATATTAATCTATGTTCTTTGTGGCATTATTTAATTAAATATAAATTTAATGCATTACTATCATTAGTAGGTTTAAGTGTCATCAAAAATTAACAGCAAGAAAAAAGATTCATGCAAGTATTTATTTCATGGTTATTCTTTATTTATTGTTAGTTAAGGTTAGATTAGGTAAAATATATAAATGTTTCACAAGGCACGCACGCAAGCAGCTCATGGGTAATGTAATTCGATAGCATAATGTGACTTCTACATTCCTCAAGTGATTTACAACTTACAATGGCACGAATAGTAGTTAGACATAACTCAAATGGCAATAAAACAATGACATTTAATTAGAAATAGATGTATACTGTTATGAGTTTAAAGCTATTTTGAATAAATGAATGTAGTTTCATGTTACAATATGAAGTCATTCTAGAAAGAAAAAAATGGGTAATTTAGATTTACTTTGATTTTTTTGTGTGTGTATGGTTACAAGGTCAGTCAAATTGACCAATGCTCTATAGAGTTAGGGTAGAGACAATAACAGATAAAATATAGTTTTAGTAAAAATGAACATTTGAAATGTATTTAGGTTTTAGTAAATACATAAATCCGATCTGAGCTTTTTGAGATGAAGAAAAACATTTTTAATCTTTGCACACGGACTATTCAAAACAAATACTCTATATATTCAAGGACAATCTTTAGTAAAAATACTTAATTAAAAAAACTGATTTTTGGTTTACAAAATACTTGTAGTGTGTACTAAAAGTTTGCCAAATTTTATGAAGATACACACACTGTATTAATAGTTGTATTAAAACTATGTACAAGTAAAAATGGTCCCTGGGACTGACCCCTTATTGAGAGAGTTAATTACAAGAGATTCTAGTATTCTGAAGTCAAATTCTTACTGAAAATGGAGGATGACATGGGAAAAAAACTGATAGTAGGTGCAGCATCACATTAATAGCACCGATTGGTGACTACGTCACCACATTCTGTGTTGCATATCATGTGATATACACACTTACGCTAGGTAGGACAAACATTCTGTCATACTTTGCCTGAGCAACGATGAATGTACGTCAATTTCCCCTTGTTAAACTCACTGAAGATGATGTTCCTGGTGCTAGATTTGTGCACTGTACTATCGCAGAGCATTCAGTTTTTCAACTAGAAGTGGATTGAATGTCCTGGATTGCCAGTGACAGGAAACAAGTCAACATTAGTGGAAAGGTAGGAGCATGTTTTTTGGTCAATTGCAATGTCAATATATCGTTTTTCTCAACACCACTGACATCAGAAAAGTTCAAAGTATTGTGGACATGCTAAAATCAACTATTTCTACACAGAAAATATTAATTGATTTTTTTTTTTTTATAATCTGCAGCCTACATAATTGTACAGGTAGCACATTACCCGAGTTATTGTGATGTTTGCTGGAATAGGGGGCAGGATGCTCTGCAGTTGCTCCATTTCCTCCATTAAATGTTTTGTTCAAATACAAGTATATTTTGTAACCATTTCAACAGTGAATCCTTCATGACTACAAGCTTTACTCCATTTCTGAAATTTTTTTTAGGCCTTTGTTTGGTTTTTGAAAAGGAAGCCATCTCACACCTTGCGCATGCTCACAGTCTGCATACCTGCTGTCACTATTACAGAGCCCATAACAACAATGTCTAGTGGCTTCTTTCTTCTGTGGCACTTCTGTTGTGCCCTGGGCAACATTTCTATTGAGTTCCACTGCCATTGTTAACCAAATTCAATGGTCACACACATTATGTTCAACATTCACTGCAGTCACTTGATCTGAAAGTTTATCTTACTTGCCTATGTCAACACATGCGTGTGCTCTGGGCAACATTTCTATTGAGTTCCATTGTTAACCAAATTCAATGGTCACACACATTATGTTCAACATTCACTGCAGCCACTTGATCTGAAAGTTTGTCTTACTTGCCTATGTCAACACATGCGTGTGCCCTGGGCAACATAGCCAGTTCACTGATTGGTGCTACTTAGAAAGTGGCTGGTAATACCACTGGTGTTGTTGGTTTCTGTATTACAGTGTTATTTTACTCAACTGCTGAGCCTTCTAGTGGCTCATCCGGTTTATCTGTGATTACATAGGGGGGGGGTGAATTCATATACCGCTAACAGGTATTCAATGAATGATCTTTGTCAGTAAAGAACTTTTCAACTTTAAATAATAAAACTGAGAAATAAAGTGAGTTCTAACTATTGAGAAAAGTGATTTAGGTATGCAATAAACTCTGAAATACTCTGTACTATATCCAATCTTGTATAACTCTGAAATACTCTGTACTATATCCAATCTTGTATAACTCTGAAATACCCTGTACTATGTCCAATCTTGTATAACTCTGAAATACCCTGTACCATGTCCAAGCTTGTATAACTCTGAAATACCCTGTACCATGTCCAATCTTGTATAACTTTGAAATACCCTGTACCATGTCCAATCTTGTATAACTTTGAAATACCCTGTACCATGTCCAATCTTGTATAACTTTGAAATACCCTGTACCATGTTCAAGCTTGTATAACTCTGAAATACCCTGTACCATGTCCAATCTTGTATAACTCTGAAATACCCTGTACCATGTCCAATCTTGTATAACTCTGAAATACCCTGTACTATGTCCAATCTTGTATAACTCTGAAATACCCTGTACCATGTCCAAGCTTGTATAACTCTGAAATACCCTGTACCATGTCCAAGCTTGTATAACTCTGAAATAC
>NW_013671671.1:0-4313 GCF_000517525.1 Limulus polyphemus
CCCACTATTCGTTGGTAAAAGAGTAGCCCAAGAGTTGGCGGTGGGCGGTGATGAATAGCTGCCTTCCCTCTAGTGTTACACTGCTAAATTAGGGACGGCTAGCGCAGATATCCCTCGTGTAGCTTTGCGCGAAATTCAAAAAACAAACAAACAAACAAGACTAAGAACTTTGAAATCAGTAAAATTACCGAAGTTCTTAAGTTCAGGTAAATTGGTAGCATAAATCAATATATATATATATATACACAAACAGGTAAAGAGATGTACTGCATTTTCAATATAAATAATATCAATAAATGGGGTCTTGATGATTGATCCAAATAAGACAGATTTCTCAGTTAAGTTATATATATATATATATAACATAGAAAGAAAGTTAAGCCAATTATTATAAGTATTTTTGTTTTAAGACGTTGGAGAATAGATCGAATCATTCCTTATTCTCGTTTTTAACACTTTCTATAAGAAAATGTGACTCTTACGGTAACTGATACACGTGTGATGTAACTCCTACGATAACTCATACTTGTTTCCATATGTTACGAACTATGGATTCGTTTCTTCTTTCTCGCGACTGTTCTAGTTTTTAAGTGCATTATTCAAAGAAACACGTATATAACTATTAATGTATTGAGTATTTTGATCCACCTGTATAATAAATAAGAAGTGTCAAGACATATTTAAAGATACATTAGGCTTAATATGTTTTCCTCTTTACTTTATCAGCACTACAGTACATTGTGACCTTCATTTATTCTTTACTAACGTACAGTTTCTTCTATTCAAAGCATATTTTTTGTGCAATTCAGTACATATTAAAAATCAGAAAATGCTGGAGAAAATGTCCCCAAGTCATAGATCTTCCAAGCTCGCCTCAATAACGATTCAATTTAAAAAAAAATAGAAAAAAAGTCGATAAAATTGATTTTTTGTTATTAGGTGGAAATAACATAAAAGTGTATAAATTTTTGTTTGTTAGTGTGTTGAAACTAGTAGCTACTGTTAGTGTGTTGAAACTAGTAGTTATTGTTAGTGTGTTGAAATTAGTAGTTGTTGTTAGTGTGTTAAAACTAGTAGTTGTGGTTAGTGTGTTAAAACTAGTAGTCATCGTTAGTGTGTTGAAACCAGTAGTTATTGTTAGTGTGTTGAAACTAGTAGTTATTGTTAGTGTGTTGAAACTAGTAGTTCATTGTTAGTGTGTTGAAACCAGTAGTCATTGTTTGTGTGTTGAAACTAGTAGTCATTGTTAGTGTGTTGAAACTAGTAATTATTGTTAGTGTGTTGAAACTAGTAGTTATTGTTAGTGTGTTGAAACTAGTAGTTATTGTTAGTGTGTTGAAACCAGTAGTCATTGTTAGTGTGTTGAAACTAGTAGTCATTGTTAGTGTGTTGAAACTAGTAGTTATAGTTAGTGTGTTGAAACTAGTAGTTATCGTTAGTGTGTTGAAACCAGTAGTCATTGTTAGTGTGTTGAAACTAGTAGTCATTGTTAGTGTGTTGAAACTAGTAGTCATAGTTAGTGTGTTGAAACTAGTAGTTATTGTTAGTGTGTTAAAATTGGTAGTTATTGTTAGTGTGTTAAAACTAGTTAAAACTAGAGAAGTAATGGAACAGAAAACTTAGTACTCTAAAAAATAAAACGTCCAGTTTTAAGCGGTTTGAAGGTAGATTATAAATACAAGATTTTTATATAGATATCAACAAACTAACAGCAAGAGTCTATCAGAAAGTGTGTAATTTTTAAGCTTTGTTTTTATGTGTAAGCAAATTCCTCTGGAGATACAGCTAACTTACTATTGACTAATTTTTTAATTGTGCTAAAAACACGCACGAAATCTCATGTTTTTCTTTTGATAAAATATTTGAAAAACTAATAAGCAAATTTAATAAGTAATACCGCAAGTCTGATATTATTGTTATATTACAGAGAAATCGAATCCCGGGCTTTAGCGTTATAAGTTCATATTGCATGGGATAAATAACTTTATTTATTGACTGCTTTATACATAAACTAAGGTATAGAAAGTCTCAATCTGATTTTAGAGAACTTAGATCAGCGCAAAATATTCGTATTCATTAAAAGTTAGTATGTTAAATTTGAATTGTTATGTTTGAAATAAAAATTGCCATTGTCGTAATTGAAAACTTTTTAACATACTTACAAAATTTGTAATTTCTGTCTTATTAATATTACGTTAATATATTTATGAACTCATTCATGCTTTGATGATTACACTGATTTGAATAGAATAACGAGAAGGATACTGTCTAAGATATTTTGTGCATAAAATGTCATATGCATATAATCTACATCATTATCCATAATTAGCAGAAACAAAATAACACGATTTGTTTTCTCCGAAGATTGAGAGCAAATCCAATGACTCCTTGGACAACTCCATTAATTCAGCAACAAAATGTTGAAAGATTGGTAAACTCATCAGTATTACAAGTGTTAACACAATAACCACTTCGTTGATATTCCAATTAATTTCATTACTAAATAAGTAGTTTCATTTATAACGAAACGTTTTTGCTTTTAAAAATTTTGTATACTTTTTTGTATTGAAGTACAAATGATTTTTATCATATACAAGTAATTCAAATATATGAGCCAAAGAAATACACAACATATAATCAAACTGTAGAAAGGTGTGATGTTCTCAAGAAGAGAACTTAGTAATTTATACAAGTTGTTTGTTTGACATAGACTTAAAAATCACAGAGTTAACGTCTGATATTATTAATTAAATCTCACACTTACTCAATTATGTTTCTATGTTATAGAAATAATTAAAACACGTTACACGTTAAAAACATTTATTTTAAATCTATAGACATGGGTTTTTATGTTTTGTTATCCTGGTTTTATTGAAAGGATTGATGTACATAGCTTACACCTGTTATCGGTATTGTTACGTCTCTGGTCGTTTGTTAATTTCCCAAAAAATTCTTCCCGAGGAACTTCAGCGATACAAGTTCTTTCTTAAATAAAACTAGTCTATTATTTCTCAATACAACTTTGCAATACTCAGAATTTCCACAGTCACTTTAACTTAAACACGCGCTATAATTCCCAACGATTCACGCAGTTTATTTACGGTCTCTACCACTCACTTGACTCAATTATCTGTCTCTATATCTGTCTATCTGCATTTATATCTCCGCTTTATTTGCCGGGCTTATATAGAAAAATAGAGAGTGTCTGGCGAACACTATAGTTGCCAGGAACAGCCATGATCCTTCGAGAAACGCATGACGTGTTACCAGAGTCACGTGACTTCCGCTGTCGTAACAATATAATATACGTCATCATCAGGCAACATACATTATGTTATGGTTACTATAAAATGTTAGCCTAAGTTGATAAATGTTACCCAAGTGGTTTTAAAATGCACTAAAAAGTTGTATTTTGTTAATTACTTTTAAATATATATTTTCATCAAAATAAATTTAAAATTTTTTCACCGTTCAACCAAGACACCAAAACTACACCCTAGAATCACGTTTGTCGTTATCAGTACCACTAACTGACGCTATCCAATTGGGGCCAGGAGTGGCCAATGGTTCCTGAACTTGTATTGCGTGTCTGAGGCTTCTCAGGTTGCGACCCGTTATCTCAAAAACGCTTTCCGCACTTTGGGTGGGTACGCTAAAAGATTGATGGTAAAATTAGACAAAGTAACCTACATGTCTTTGTTTTTGACTACTCTCCATCTGATCTATCGATTCAATTATAGACAGATATACACTGATACTCTTTTAATATAGCTTTCACAAAAATTTATAACAAACGAAAAACTATCCAACTGCCAAGGTAAAGACAAATTTAAACAAATTCTTAAAATATTTTCTACTTTCAAATCAGCAAAGATGTTCACAACAATTCTGCACATTCTCGCGGCAGTCAGACCTCAAGGTGTGAATCTTGTATGTTGAATATTTCACTTTTATTGATGTATATGAATGATCACGTCATAGGAAAGTAGAAATTGATAGATTAATCATACAAATCGTAAGTTCTATAATTATATTGCATTACATTAGTATAAGTTCTATAATTATGTTGCATTACATTAGTAATAGAAACTTAAATTATGTTGCATTACATTAGTATAAGTTCTATAATAACTTTGCATTACATTAGTATAAGTTCTATAATTATGTTGCATTACATAAGTATAATATAATTATGTTATAGAACTTATACTTATGTAATGCAATTATGTTGCATTACATTAGTATAAGTTCTATAATAACTTTGCATTACATTAGTATAAGTTCTATAATTATGTTGCATTACATAAGTATAA
>NW_013671671.1:5313-16154 GCF_000517525.1 Limulus polyphemus
ATGTTATCAATCTGTATGTTCTACCTTAAAATCGACAACAGCGTCCCATGAATTTAGTTAAAACATTCCTTGGTGACGAGGAGATTGGCCAAATGGAATGGATTACATTCTCTCGGTACTTCAGCCATATGTGGTATGTTCACATCCCTTCAAGTAGGGCCAGGCTGCCTTAGTTTATTTTCAAACTTAACTTAAGAAGGGTCATTATTTCATAACGGTGAGTTTACCTTGTTAAAGCTATAACATTGGAACATTTTGTTATTCTTCAATTATTTTGTATAGTGTAATTTTTTAATTGTGGATCCTAGCTATCATTTGGTCCATGATTTAAAGGATAAGAAACAAAAGTAAGGGGAATCAGGCCCCCCAGTGGCACAGCGGTATGTCTGCGGACTTACAACGCTAGAATCCGGGTTTCGATACCAGTGTTGGGCAGAGCACAGATAGCCCATTGTGTAGCTTTGTGCTTAATTACAAACAAACAAACAAGTGGAATCAGAATCAATGAGATACAGAACCAAAGCTTAAATAAAAACAGATAGTAAGTAACTACAAAAAAAAAAAACAAATCCTAGTTCCAAATTTCTTCGAAAACTAATGTTGAATTTTAATTTTCGCTAAAATTTTTTAAAACTGTTTTTATATAGTGCAATTTTGTACATTTTCATTGTTAAAAAGTGAATTTGCTTGATCAATACGTTCATTTGATATTACTTGCTACAAACACATGTATCCTTTCATCCCATTAAATGTTTTTGTTTCGCAACTTAATCAATTTACACCAGTAATATATTTATTTGATTTGTAAACATACTTTGGTTCGATGCACATGTAACTGAGAAACGTGAAAGAAGGAAATTGACTCCAAAGCCTCCAGTGCTAAGGAAGAGTTAGAGGTTGAAAATTAAACACATTTCAGAAGGAAGAGTAACGAATGCTTTGTTTCTTTGAGTGCTGAGAGGTCTGGCTCAACGATTTTCAAGTTACCAATTTTCCTTTTGAAACGTTTTTCTAAATTAAAGTTAAACACGTAAGTTACTTTATCACTCTCAAAATGAAATTAAAATATTTTTTTTAAGGACGGTTAGGAGTTAAAGAAAGATAAAGAGATCTATTTTGAAGTTAAATTTAGATTGAATGTAACATTTTAGTTTACGAAGAAGAACGTAAACAAAAAAAGCCGAAATGAGTTTTGAAGTTACAGACGATTTAATTCGACATTCAAAATTCATAGTTAAGTATAGATTTTTAGAAAGATTAAATCAAGTATTCTTTAATTTGAAAACGAAGTTAAAGAATAAAAAGTAAACAACTTAAGAAAAACAGTACTTAAATAGAATTCTAAATTATCTTATAAAAAAAGTGCTTAAAATATAAATTGGACACCATTGCTTGACTAGAAATAAATATTTATATTTTGCTGTTTTCATAATTTTCTTAAATGTACCAAATTAAATAATATGCTTTGTTATTAATTTGGGTGAAAACGGTTATCAGATTTTTACCTTTCCTAGGGTTATTCGAGCTTATTTGATTTGTACATTTCCTGGCATTACCACACTGAAACTGTATTTGTTATTTTATTACTCTATACAACTTTTATCGTAATTTGAATCCAGAACAACAATTGTGCTTATAGTGTAAACGTATTGTTGTAACTTATAGTTAACTTTAATCTATTAGAACATTTGCACCTTGAGCAACAGCTGTGCTTATAGTGTAAATGTATTACTGTAACTTATATTGTAATTTGAATCTAGAGTAAAACTGTGCTTATAGGTAAATGTATTGTTGTAAGTTATATCGTAATTTGAATCTTGAACAACAACTGTGCTTATAGGTAAATGTATTGTTGTAAGTTATATCGTAATTTCAAAATCTTGATCAGAAACTGTGCTTATGGTGTTAATGTATTGTTGCAACTTATATCGTAATTTGAATCTTGAGCAACAGTTGTGCTTATAGTGTAAATTCATTGTTGTTTTAAGATATAAAAATTAAAACCTACGTCCAAGTTAATCTGGTTAACAAGTTGCAGATCAATTTCTTATCTTATTCGTAGCTAAAACTGGAAGCTACTTAGCTTCATAGTTCACTCTGAAACGTAACATAGCAGCGTAATAAAATCATGAGTGAAATTTCTTGATACAAGTAACATTCATTTTACAGTCTTTTTTTTTCTTCTCCTCCACTCCAGGAACACGATGATAATGGGTAAACAAAGTTGCATATTCTTTTGGAGATGTAAAACATCTATTATCACTACGAATTAAATCATAAGAGAATACAATTTTATTTTGATGAAAGAATAATAACACAGTATTGAAAAACAAGCGAACATTAAACGACATTACAGAGTTAGCCTTTTTTTTAATACGATAATTATATAATTAAATGATATATTCTAGACACAATTGAAAACATTGGCTCGACTGCTAACTCCTATCACTAAATACAATAACTTTCTTTCTTAGTTACCGGGTGTCTAATGACATTGGTTAAACTCGAAAGTTGAAAAGAAAAATCGTATCCACTCGAAGGAATTAAAATAATTTGATTTCTAGCTGTCTTAAAAGTATAATTACTAAAAGAAACGATTTAGTCTTGTAAAATTACACAAGACTGTCTTTCTGTTTTGTCTAAAGTCATTAAAACATTAAACGTCAACTACAATAGCATTGTCTTGAACAAAGCTATTGAAAGATTGGTAAAAGAATAATTAACACAAGTTACTTATTACACCATTTTAACTCGATTCATGTAAGTAAAATCTCGCTGTCTTTTATTGTTATTATTATTGTTAATAATATTGTTAATATTATTGTTATTATTATTGTTAATAATATTGTTAATATTATTGTTATTATTATTGTTAATAATATTGTTAATATTATTGTTATTATTATTGTTAATAATATTGTTAATATTATTATTATTATATATAAATCTTATTGTTACTAACAGTAAATAAGTACACATATTTTTTCGGAAAACAATGAGCTTGTCTGTATACCAAATATTTTCTTTCATAAACTATTTATTTCAACACCTATCTTAACAGATGTTCCAAAAATTCAAGGAATTTCTTAACCCTAATTGTACACATTATGAAAATACGGTGAAAATTCATTCTCTTTGAATTTATTACTTAATTTGATCTATATTGCACGAAATTTGTGAAATATATTCTGGAGTGTTATAAATTGAGGAACCGACACAAATTATTCTTTGGTTTATATAAAACTGTTATATAGAAGTAACACTGTTCAATTGAGGAACCAACAGAAATGATTCTTTGGTTTATATACCATTGTTATCTAGAAGTAACGCTGTTCAATTGAGGAACCAACAAAAACAATTCTTTGGTTTATATAAAACTGTTATATAGAAGTAACACTGTTCAATTGAGGAACCAACAGAAGCAATTCTTTAGTTTATTTAAACTGTTACCTAGAAGTAACATTGTTCAATTGAGGAACCAACAAAAACAATTCTTTAGTTTATTTAACTGATACCTGAAAAAAAAAACATTGTTCAACCGAGGAACCAACAGAAATAATTCTTTAGTTGATTTAAACTGTTACCTAAAAGTAACAGTGTTCAATTGAGGAACCAACAGAAACAATTCTTTGGTTTATTTAAACTGTCACTTAGAAGAATGAGCATTCAAATATAGTACTGAACCATTTTATATGTATTAAGTAACAATGATAGATTTGTTACCTGTACGTTATAATGTGCAATAGAGGATTAAGGACCTTTTTTTAGCTATAGCAATATAAGTGTGTTTAAGCTTATTTTTTGTATTTAAATTTTGAAACATTTCAAACTTTGAGCTACAAATACATTTGTAAGAACAAAATAAAAGCTTGAAACATTTTAGCAATTCCAAATATTTCACTTCGTAGGATCTAAACTTAGAAAGTGGGAAATACTAACTAAGACTCCTAACTTTAGACATTTCTCATATTAATGTTATAAATGTAATGATTAGGATAATGCGAGAACATCAATGTCCTTGATTATTATGTCCAATTTTTCTTCAACTCATAAATAGGAATGCAAAAGCTTTTAACCCGTCATTAAGAACAAAAATATTAAAAATAGTTATCAAGAAAAACTCAAATAACCACCACATACTTTCCAAAGAAATGTTTATTTGTTTGAAGTTAAGCACCAAGCTGCACAATGGAGCTATCTGTGCTCTGCCCACCACGGGTATCGAAAGCCGGTTTCTAGCATTGTAAGTCAGCAGACATACCGCTGTGCCACTAGTCCAAATGAAGTTGAAATATTGATATAATTAACTTAATAAAAAATCTCAGAGTCGTTCGATTTACAGTTGAATCAGCAGATATTTACTTTTTACTACAGGTTTGGGTAAGGAGCGATGTTTTGATTCATTTAAAATCTTTTAAAGTTCGCTCTGGGAAGGATTTTAAAAGGTAAATCGTTAGTGAAACCTAACCACTGTAAAATTATCGTCGACAGTGCGGACGTAAAAAGAAATATTTGAGCATCAAAGAGAGGTTTTTAATTGAACATCTCAAACCTGCACTGAACAGTAATCGCTCTTTTTAGCCGTTTCTCTTAATATGCAGTCGTGTAACTAAGTCGTTTTTTTATTTAGCCATATAATCACACCCAAGTGATCATCGAACCCTGAGTAATTGAAACGATTCAACAGCTTCTACACAGAATGGGAGTATCACACAAGTACAGCTTATTTTTGATGTTGTATCTTTCTACTCGACATACTTCAGAATTATTGCTTCTCGAAGTTTATTAAAGCCCTTTAAAGGATGTGTTTTTTTTTCTAGTAGAAGCATATACATAAACATTTTATTTTTATGACATTCGTTGTGTAGAATTGTAAGTATATTTAACACGTTTATTTGCTGCAAATATATATTTGGAGTTAAAAGAATGCATATAAATCTTGACCAAATTTCAAGTCTTACTCTTGAAAATGGTGTCGTAAGGACATCGAAACATGTAGAGTCACTGGTTTAATTAACTATTTATTTTGTAATTATACATGTATTTTAGCGTTATACTCATTTTAACTATATATGTGTACATTTTGCGCAAGTGCCGTTTTTAATTATATAATAAACAAGTACCTGATCAAAGTAACATTAAACTGTGAATTATTAATACACTCCTAATCAAAATAACATTAAACTGAAAATCTAAAATTTTTTATTGCACAATCCTAATCATACTAACATTAAACTGAGAATCAAGGATTTTTATTGCACATTCCTAATCGAACTAACATTAAACTGAAAATCAATAATTTTTATTGCACATTCCTAATCAAAATAACATTAAACTGAAAATCTAAGATTTTTTATTGCACATTCCTAATCAAAATAACATTATATTGAAAATCAAAGATTTTTATTCCACATTCCTAATCAAAATAACATTAAACCGAAAATCTAAGATTTTTTATTGCACATTCCTAATCGAACTAACATCATATTGAAAATCAAAGATTTTGATTCCACATTCCTAATCAAAATAACATTAAACTGAAAATTTAAGATTTTTTATTGCACATTCCTAATCTAACTAGCATTATATTGAAAATCAAAGATTTTTATTGCACATTCCTAATCAAAATAACATTAAACTGAAAATCAAAGTTTTTTATTGCACGTTCCTTTCTACAGCAGTATTCAGCCAGCAAACTCTTATTACAATCAATCCACATTTAAAGTAATATTAGAACTTATTAAACAAAGGGTGTTGTTTAATAGAGCTGTATGAGTTACGAAGCAATGAATGGCGGACAATAACATATAAAGATGTTTGTCTTATTTTTGAATATTTAACATGTTCATCTTGCGGTAAAACTCTTTTCAAAATGATCTTGCTCAATTAAGAAACATTTTATAACAAATCATAGTCTGCTCTGTAAGGCTTCCTTCTGGTGTATAAAGATTTATGAAACTACGTAGTTTGAATGTAAAGAGAAACATTATTTCTGAATATTTAACATGTTCATCTTGCGCTAAAATTCTTTTCAAAGTGATCTTGCTCAATTAGGAAATATTTTTATTTTGCTTTCATAACAAATAATAGTCTGCTCTGTTAAGCTTCCTTCTGGTGTATAAAGATTTATGAAACTACGTAGTTTGATTGTAAAGAGATACATTAATAACAGGGTAGGAACAAGAAATAACTCACAAAAATCAATTTAAATTCAACTTCATGAATGATCGCCAAGCTGGTGTATTGTGTCTACATGTGAAGATTTCTTGAAATATGGGTTCAAGGAGAAAGGGAATAATTCGTATAAAATACCAACAATAGAATACTCCATCTTATTAGAAACTAATACTGCACTCTATCATAGTTGGAAATAATAACAATACAATGCTCTATCATATTCGACAAGTATCTATCGTCCAGCTCACTTTGCTGTTGTTATCTTTTAGATGCAAAATTATAAGGGAAAATATACGTGTAGAAAGAATTACATTAACGATATTGTGACTGACTTTCAATGGAACGTCATTGAATGAAAGTATAATGACCAGGTCTCTTTTTTTTCCAGAGGAATAAATTGAGATTCTCATAAAGTTTAGGAAATGAATTGCTGGAGAAATGGAAATACAATGTAAACGAAAACACTGTTACAAAGAGACTGCAAATAATGGTCACATTACGTTTTTTTTGTTGTTGTTAAAACTCCTTTAACTATCAATATCAGTAAACCTTCTACCACGCCATTAATTTCTTACGTCCATTTGGATGGATGTCAGTTTAATGAGGACTGGGTGTAGCTCGCGGAAGAATCTCGAAATATTAAAGAATTACACCGGATGTACTTTACCTAAACTTGAATGGAACGTGTTTTCTTGCCTTTATGTATTATTATTATGAAAACACCAGATATTTTAACATATCTTCTTCTGTAAAGAATATTTCTGTGGTATACAATCACGATAATTTGAACAAACTTTGCTATCTTGATTAAATTCTATCTAGTTAAACAGGTCTAGATCTAGAATAAATTTAATAATTATTCGTAAGGATTTCTGAGATTTTTTTGTTGTTGTTTTAGTATCTGGAAGCCAGAACAAGATCTGTAAAATATAATAAATGTATAATTTAATTGCCTAAAAATAATTAATTTATCGTAATATACATGCACAATTATTCTCATTTAAACAATGTTATAAATGTAGTGAACTGTAATGTTTGATTGTTTGTTTGTTTGTTTAGAATTAAGCACAAAGCTACATAATGGGCTATCTGTGTTCTGCCCACCACGGGTATCGAAACCAGGTTTCTAGCGTTGTAAGTCCTCAGATATACCGCTGTGCCACTGGGGGGCGAATGTTTGATACTGTTGGTGTTTAAGTGCACAAATAAATGTTTGTGAGAATTGTCTAAACATTTTCTCATCTAGTTGTAATTAATTTTTGAAGAAGAGTTGAAATGACAAGTTCTTGGTTTTGGTTATTACTGTCTCAAATTTATGAGAGTGATAAATAAATCGGCAATGTTTTTTTCTATGCTTAGTGCTTCAGAGGCTCACCAGTAACCATGGTGGTTTCTAGCACAAATTCATGGTTCGATTCCTGCGATTGGCAAAGCACGGTTAGCTCATTTTACAGCTTTGTGCATAAAACAAACAAACAAATAATACTTTAATAGTTCCCCCCTTTAGCAGAAGAATAAACTAAAACACAATGACAAAATCGTTATCTGCATCAAACTGAAAAAAAAAGAGTTAAAATTTACAGTTATGTTTTAATGAATAAAAAAAGAAATGTTATAAGTCTAGGTATTAAATTAAAAAACAGACAGAAGAAGATCGATATTCATGTGGAATGTATTTCGATAAACAGTATGGAATAACACTCCAGGCGTTTTCTAGACCAATATTAAACTGAACAGGTATACAATAACAGAAAGAGCTCATTAACCTGTTTATCAGTGGCCAATCAGAGAGAACACACAGTGACGTTTGTTAGTATATATATATTTTTTAAGGGTTCTGGCCTTTCTTCGAGTAACGAAGGGAATGCATGTTGTTTGTACTGTACCAATAACAATTATGTATGTTAAGGGATGAGGGTGGCGAATGGGCAGCCTGCTTGAATGTGATTCTGTTTCACGTCCCTTTGCCGAGAAATCGCGTTCCGCAATTTGGGAGCCATGAGTTCGTTATAGGAGTGAAAGTCATATCCTTCCATTTTATTACAGTACCCGAAGATCTGTTGACTAACCGATTTCCTTCTGCCATCTCATTTCCAAGCTACGGACGTTTAGCACAGATAGTCTTTCTGTAGCTTTGAATGAATATCAGAAAGAAACGAAAGCAGACGTACACAGACTTCTGCGTGTGTTGATAGTAATGCTTTTACATTAAAATTAATACAATTTTTTTTTAAACTAGTCAGAAAAAAACTTGGGGAAGTGGAAAGTAAGTTACAGAACGTATTGAGAATAGTTGAAGTTGATATTAATGTTACAATATCACACTACAATGGAAAGAAATCTAAGCCTTAGCATCAATCGAAACTCTTAAAAGTTAAATAGTTATTTAAAAAGAAGACAAAAATCAGTATTTGGTATGTGCAAACATTAGGCCCTCAAAATTAAATTATACATTATTTTCTAGAATTTTGCATTTTGAAAAAAAATCAATTTTAATCAAAGATAATATATAATTCAAATACATGACTAACTTAAGTAAACATCTCCTAAAACGATTATTTATTTTAAGGTTATAAATGGTGAAAATTGCCGCAAAATTTTGAGAACCTGAAAACAATTAATACAAACCATCTGATATCATGGTTTATTCCTAATGATTTTAAACAATGGAACATCGCCTATCCAGACGCACGGTCGTTAAATCGCTTTCGTAACTAAGAAATTTTAATAATTTTATCAGTCATATTTAAGATAAGATAGAAATAAAAAATAAGCATATTGATGAAGTCGGATGTTTTGTGGTATTTATTTAATGGTTATATTTCACAAAGAGGGGAAGTAGAACCCTCTTAAGGGTAATTTGTCATACTTTCGAATAGTTTTAAAGCAAAACTTAGTTGTGAAACCTCTAAAATAGCCAGGGAGTGTTTCGAGGTAGAAAAAAAAATAGTTCAGAGAATGAGATTTTAATTGAATTTTGACGACGCGAGAAACATCGTTGGTCGTCTGGTTACAAATACAAAGGTCTGTGTTTTGGTTACTCTGTCCTGCATCCGCCCTATCATTGAAAACAGCTTATCTAATAAAACGTTAAACGAAAATCAAGCAAAACAATTCATTATCTTTTCACACCACAGAGACAATAGAAAGTTCATTTTTTTTCTTTTTTTAGGCATAGTAAATTTTCTGCTCACAAAGTTGTGGAAAATTGTAATTATAAAATCAAAACAAAAATGAAGGGGTTGGCCACTGTTAAACTTTCAAAGAATGAAAATAAAACTTAAAAAAAAATTGCATTTTTAAATCACATTAGCTTCCCTTAATGTTAATGTACCGGTGAACTATTCTCGAAAATCTGACATAGTAAACTAGTTGTTGTTGTTTGTAATTAAGTACAAAGCTACACAACGGATTCTAGCGTTGTAAGTCCGCAGACATACCGCTGTGCCACTGGTGTACCATAATAAAGTAATTCGATAGTAAATTACTCCAAATGCAAGGTTCTGGTATGTTAAGCCAAGTTTTCTTATAACTGCAATGATTGGAACAAATAGGGGAGAAAATAACTTAAAGGTTAGTCACGTGCTACATTGGTTTTCTTCAAGGGGCTGTCATTTTATTTCGGAAAATCTTTTGAATGGTTGCTTGATTTCCACTTTATTAGCAGATTGGTGAGTCGTGTGTGTCATCTTTCTGTAGGAGCTTAACGCTGACTTGATCAATATAGTCCACTGACTTGTATTGTGTTGGTCGAACATTATTACGTGCTCAAGTAGGCGTAGCAAGAAAGTCATTGAGGCTCAACGTGTAGCATTACTAATCTTGCTGTCCGTAGGTTTCCACATTGTAGTACACGAATGACAATCATTTCTTGCTACTGGTGGTTAGATAATCTTTATCATTTGATTTATGTCAGATACTTCCCAGCTACTATGTGTTGTCGATCACAGGAAAGCACGGTTTATAAGATACAAGGTGTTATGATTCATGACTTCATATTTATAATATTGCAGGTTGACAACATGCTGCAATGATTATACATAACTAAAGTCAATGGACACTGTTGTCCGTCTTAACATAATGGAACATGTTGGTTGATAATATGCTTCAATCAATATGTAACTAAATTCAAGGGACGCTGTTGTCTGTTTTAAGGTAGAACATATAGATTGATAGCATGCTCTAATCAATATATATAACTAAATTCAAGGGACGTTGTTGTCTGTTTTAAGGTAGAATATATAGATTGATAGCATGCTCTAATCAATATATAAGCACAAACGATGATGATCAAGAAGTCAGGGACAATTACTTGAACTTACCATGTGTACCGTTACACGGGATATAAAGGCTGTACGTTCACCAAGGCTTATTTCTAGCTAAACAATACTTCTACTACCACAATATACGTCAATTTGAATATAGTTTCTATACCCCATGATACTATTACACTATATGTTTGTCTATACCACTTGATACTATTACACTATGTGTTTTATGTAGACACCTTGATACTTATACAATATATGTTTGTCTATACCACTTGATACTTATACAATATGTGTTTGTCTATACCACTTGATACTTTTACACTATTTGTTTGTCTATACCCAATGATACTATTACACTATATGTTTGTCTATACCCAATGATACTATTACACT
>NW_013671671.1:16164-29793 GCF_000517525.1 Limulus polyphemus
CATGGGACGCTGTTGTCCGATTTAAGGTAGAACATACAGATTGATAACATGCTGTAATCAGTATGTAACTAAATTCATGGGACGCTGTTGTCCGATTTAAGGTAGAACATACAGATTGATAACATGCTGTAATCAGTATGTAACTAAATTCATGGGACGCTGTTGTCCGATTTTAGGTAGAACATACAGATTGATAACATGCTGTAATCAGTATGTAACTAAATTCATGGGACGCTGTTGTCCGATTTTAGGTAGAACATACAGATTGATAACATGCTGCGATCAGTATGTAACTAAATTCAAGGGACGCTGTTGTTCGGCTTGTTAGAGTTCTGGAACTGTGAATTAGAAGATTCATGGTCGTGGGCGTTGTCAGAAAAGCGTGTTCCGTGCCTGTGGACCGTGTATAAGATTGACGATTAAGTACCACAAGCGTGGCTAAATGTTGACAGTGGTTGCTGTTAATTATCTACCTTCACTTTTGTCTGTTGGTTTAAGGTGAAGAACAGCTATGCACAGATATAGCTTAACGGTAACAATATGTATAGCAATACTAAGCCATGTTGACGAGAATAATTCATCACATCATTGAGAGGTTGATGGACATTTTTTTTCTAGATTGGCCCTTACTTCTAAAACATCTCGTGGGTACCACACACATATCAAAATTTTACGTAAGTAAAACAAATGTAGACTAACCTGTCTTACGCTTACGTTATAGGTGCTTAAGTGTGAACACAATCAGTCAGCACTCTCTCGAGATACGTGACAGACTGACCTGGTTTTTCTCCCCCTCCCACTAGTTTAGCATAGTGATTGAAAAACAGTGTCGTAGTATGAAAACAATAACATTTCCTTCAGACATGCTGTATCATTTAATTAATTAAACATAATTTTTATTGGCTTATTGTTTATTTAGAATTAAAATTAATTCAGCATTTTTGTTTTCGGCCCATTTTTTTTGGCGGCCCCCCAGAAAAACCTTCAAGGTCCCCAAGAGGGCCGCGGCTCCCACTTAGGAAAACACTGGGCCAAAGAAAAAGATCAGGATAGTAATCCCTGATTCAGAAGAGAAAGAAGCCTTCGAAACCACTCGACCTTCTCAGATCCGAACGAAAAGGTCTAAATCCCTACCCAGAACTCTAATATAGAATTTTTGTCCAGAGAAATGTTAACCAATCAGCAGTAATAGTAAATTGGCACTTGTTTGAAATTCGTGCAATCTGATACCTACAGCTAAATGCTGTTAATGCATGTTTGGCTCGGCATGGCCAGGTAGTTAGGGTGCTCGACTAGCAATCTGACGGTCGCGGGTCTAAGCCCCGTCCCACCAAACAGTCTCGCCCTTTCAGCCTTGGGGGCGTTATAATGTGACGGTCAATCCCACTATTCGTCGGTAAAAGAGTAGCCCAAAAGTTGACGGTGGGTAGTGATGGCTAGCTGCCTTCCCTCTAATCTTACACTTGCATATTAGGGACGGCTAGCGCAGATAGCGCGAAATTCAAAACCAAACCAAACTAATACACGTTTTTAATATAATTAAGCAATATTATATTCTAATCTTCATTCTACGTATTGTTTGTGACGTGGTTGAAAAAGTTTGCTCTCAGTAGGCTGTATTTATATGATAAAAAACTAAAGAAGATATAAATAACTTGAGAAGCTTCTTCACAGCACTTTTTCGTAACAACAAACGAACTTTGATGCCATCTTATCCCAATGGATGTATCATTTGTGTTTCTAAAGCTCCAGGTGACGGGTCCACAATTAGTTACTATGGAGCTATGATATAAAACTGCCTTTTACTACTTTGTCTAAACTTTAACTTACACTTATTTTACAAATACTTAATACAGCTTTTTGGGTAAGACTAAATTTCACATTATTATTTACAAAGTCTCCAGAAAAAAGCGAAGCATTTATATATTTTAATATCTATATCGTCTACCTAACTTGAGAAAAGAGAGTTCGTAGTCACTAAACGTTTATATCGTTCGACTGCTGGGTATCCTGATACTATGCCCCAAGTTTTATCTGCAATCAAATTGATAACACTATAATTGAACGTTATGTTTTTTTCTGACGATGAATGAAAACTTATATTTGTGTTTAGTAAGGTTTGCTTCTAATATAGGTGGCGCCAATGCAACAGTTTATTTTTATCTTTTGTGACACTGGGGTGGGTTGAGTGAGGGGGGCTTGTGCTTAACAGTATGCAACTATGGGGAATTAATACATAACTTCGATTATTGCAATAATTAATATAATTAAAAATCTGCCTTATTTCTTCATGTATAAACTAATTGTTTCATGCTCTATCTATTTAAAATAATATTTCCCATAATTCATTGTTGCATAATTTTATTTTATTAATTAGTTTCATGGAATCCTCCATTGAGTTATATCATTAGTGAGGATCAAAATGTTTTAGTAATAAATCCATCTTTTCTCTTCGTTCATTGTTACATACTTTCACGTGATTAATCAGTTCAACGACTTTCTTCATTGAGTTATATCATTAGCAAGGATCAAAATGTTTTAGTAATAAATCCATCTTTTCTCTTCGTTCATTGTTACATACTTTCGTGTGATTAATCAGTTCAACGACTTTCTTCATTTAGGTATATCATTAGTTAGGATCAAAATGTTTTAGTAATAAATCCATCTTTTCTCTTCGTTCATTGTTACATAATTTCATGTTATTAATTAGTTTCATGGAATCCTCTCTTGAGGTATATCATTAGCAAGGATCAACATGTTTTAGTAATAAATCCATCTTTTCTCTTCGTTCATTGTTACATAATTTCATGTTATTAATTAGTTTCATGGAATCCTCCCTTGAGGTATATCATTAGCAAGGATCAACATGTTTTAGTAATAAATCCATCTTTTCTCTTCGTTCATTGTTACATAATTTCATGTTATTAATTAGTTTCATGGAATCCTCCCTTGAGTTATATCATTAGTGAGGATCAACATGTTTTTCCTACTCTATTCATTTTTTGTCTGAACGTATGCAATTACACAATGTTAACTCGTTTCGTTGGTTGTTTTTCAAGCTTGAAAATGACTTTTGGCAATACATCAATAAGTAGTATATATAACAGGTCTTTAAAACATATAGATTTTCCGATAAGCTATTTTGTTTTGTTCGAATACCTCATCGCTCCTATTTCAAGAACAAAACGAAACTAAACCAAACTATGCTGCTGTATTTTTTTCATTTTTATTGCCTTAGAAACAGCCAACTGAAAACAGAATAGTCTCACATTATCAGCCATGCATGTACAAACCACGTGCTTCATTCTTGTCTTAGAGATTAAAGTTTAGTCGACGATCTACTTCAGGGGCCAAGTAGTCGGCAGGATAAAAGCTTAAGCAATAAAATTAAAGAGAAGTATTACTTTACATATATCTTATTCATTCGTGAAAACGTACTACAATTAGGTAAAACCTGCATTTGATGTAAATTCCAAAGTTAAGGTAAGTTCAATTAAACTTGATGGTACTTGGAAAGTTCCAAACCAATACTATGAAAATCGTACAAGGTTACATGCAAATGATCAGATGACGAGTCAATTGGTAAGGTATTGTTAATTGAACTCTAAATATTCTCGTTAAGATTTGATAATATCTCTAGTGATCAAAAGGTCAACTATACGTCAACTATCAATTGTTGTTTGTATATCTGACTTGAAAACTTTTTAGCTTCATTGCCATCAGAGATAACTTGTAAGCTTCTATGATAAGGATTCCGGTTTCTTGAATACGGTAAAGTATTGTGCAAAACGTTTAGAGTAAAACAAAGAGCGTAACTGATATATTAAAGTAGAAGAAACCGTGTTCACACCACATTTTAAAATCCCTTATATCTCTGTACTTCTACTGGTATAATTGTTACAATAACAACGTTACGTTGTTTTATTAATTTACGTAGAAAGTATTCCAGAATACGTCATACAAGAAACGTGTGTGAAGGTCATTTGAACGACGGGTAAGGTTACACACTGAAATTATCAGACTAGTATTTGTGTTGTTACAACGTTTCACCAGGTTAACCTGACATCAAGTGCAAGAAGAAAACTCGTAGTATAAGAAACACGAAAATTTAGCAAGTGGGTTAGTTGGTATGTATGGTAAAAGATAACAATGGTTAGCCGGTTATTCTGGTTCTTTGATGTGCTCTACCTCAATTAAAGGCCAATAGGTTCATGAATGTTAAGTTCTTAAAAACGTGAAAAAATACACTGCAGTTTGAATATCTTACAGTGTAACATACATGTACTTGCATACATTATTCTGATATGTGTTAGGTATTTTTCTTTAGACGAAAGTGCTCTACTTATTATTGTTATAAAATCACCTTGAAACAGAAAATATTTTAATACATTACAAAACCATTCATCAGGTTTGGAGAATTTGAAGTATATAGCTATAGCAGCTGCCATCTATTGGTGACATTTAAAAATATATATTCAGAGAAAAGCTTGGGTAATAAATGTATGATAAAGATTGTCATCTGTTTAGTTCCTTCCAGTAATTTGATAGTCGTAGTAATATGTTTTCATTGTCGTTAGGTAAATATTAATATTATTAAACATAACACACACACAAAACAAACAAGAAATAAAATATAAAAATTGGTTTACGATGGTTAATTAGGGTACATTTTCCTGGTCAGTCCAATGCTGTTACATAATCTAAACACGTTATTCACTGGTTTAAATCGTCTTCTGTCTGTGAGTACCTGCACATTGCAACATTATATGTAGCTTCCACGTGTCAGCATAAAATAATATTCGTAAGGATAATTAATTCCTAAATCAGCATTAAGAATTTGCTGCCCTCTTCAGGAGATAAAGTACACCACTTTATCAGTGGTGTTTCAACATTTTTTTTTTTTTTTTACTGTTGGTGTCTGCTTCTCGTTGAATAATGTTGACATTGTTTTCAATGATAATACATATGTACGTATGTATATGTTGATCCAGTATCACTCACAAGAAAAACAAATATATGTTTAATAAAAATAATTGTAATCGTTACGAAAAATACAATAAAATTAAGTTTTATAATAGTGATATTCTGAATTTAATGATTATAACGTTTCACCACATAGTGTCTGTTCATCATTTGATACAATTACATTTAAATAGTTTGAATTTAAGAGAACTTTATAGACTAGTGTTGGTGAGGACAATATTTGTAGGTGGCGTTAAACTGCCTTTTTTGAAGGTTTCATTTCATAGACATTTATAAATATGTTATATACTTTTAAACAACATTTATTCAAATTTACTTTAGTTAAATGGTGAGGGGTCAAAGATGATATCTCCTCTAATTTGAATTGCTTGTTGAATAACCTCTAGCAACGTTACTTAAGGAATACTTGTGCACAGGAGCCCCTGATAGATTAGACTATTTTAATTGTGTACCAGTTTAACGTTGAACATTATTTATGATGTTAGATTAGAGGGAAGTCAGCTAGTCAAAACTAACAACTCTTGGGTAACTCTGATCGAATTTCGAGATTTGAACTTCAAATCGAAGAGCATGTTTTTTCGTTAACGGACAGCGAACCATGAGTTTTCGGATTCACAGTAGTCACGAGGCCCATGCACAATCCATTTTTACTAGATTGTTTGATTTGTTTTCCAATTTTGCACAGAGCTACTCGAATACTATCTGTGCTAACAATGATTTAGCAGTGATAGACTAGAGGGAAAGCAACTAGTCAGCACTACCTACCGCCAACTCTTGGGCTACTCTTATACCAACGAATAGCAGGATTGGCCATCACGTTATAGTGTCCCTACGGCTGAAAAGGCGAGCATGTTCAGTGACAAGATCTGAACCGGCAAACGCGAGTCGAGTACCCTAACCATCAGACCAATTCTACTAGAAAACAATATTCACGTATGAAATTTCAGTAACATCCAGTAGAGGGCAATGAGGAAATTTTATCTGTTTTTCCTTTGGCTGGTTCTGAAGTTGAGTAGCAGAACGAAACTGAAACTCACAAAATATAAAAAAAAAATTCTTAAACTAAGCCTTTTCTATAAAATCAGAAGTAAACACACCAATATCAAATTACAGAATATAGATCGTTTTCAAACTTATAATCCTAACAACTTCTTTGCAACTTTCCACATCACCGAAGCTGGCTGATTTAAATATGATTTCCGGTTCTCGTGTTGACGGATTGACAGAAGAATCGTGCGTATGTGTGTGTGTAACTATGAAAGAAAAAAACTAGAAATAAATAAATTGATTATTTGTAAATATAATTCTTGGTGAAGAATCTACTGATTAATTAATTCAAAAATACAATAACACCAACTTTTATAGCAGGGAAATTCCGATTTTAATAATTATATCGTCTCAAGTCACATTATGCAACGATATGACTTGAGACGTTGTCTGTCATCATTATTCAACAATATGACTTGAGACGTTGTCTGTCATCATTATGCAACAATATGACTTGAGACGTTGTCTGTCATCATTATGCAACAATATGACTTGAGACGTTGTCTGTCATCATTATGCAACAATATGACTCGAGACGTTGTTTGTCATCATTATGCAACAATATGACTTGAGACGTTGTCTGTCATCGTTATGCAACAATATGACTTGATACATTGTCTGTCATCGTTATGCAACAATATGACTTGAGACATTGTTTGTCATCGTTATGCAACAATATTACCTTCAAGTAATGTAAACTTAAAAGAACTTTAAACAGTAGTAAAATAAGGTGAGTAAAATGTGAATATAGATGAAGGAGGTTTCTAGATACTTATGTGTTTATCGATGAATTTATCAATAATGGTTCAGCTATTCTCTTCCGCTGATGTTTTGTTCGCTTCGAGTGATTTGACATTGTATTCGGTGATGTTTTGTTTCTTTGAGATGTTCAGAACCACGAGAGGGTTCTTTAAGATGTAACTGAAGTCTGAGGTGCGTTTCTATTATGGTTTCTGCGATATAATAGCGTTTGTTAGAATTTCATCTGATTTTGATAGATGACTCCATTGTTGTTATTGTCAGTGAGATAATTGTTTGTAATGTCTTGATTTTAATATTTGGGTTCTGTATGTCGATGTTGTGATCCTTCACGAGTCATTTCCGTAACCCATTTAGGTTGTCGCTGATGAGTTCGCCCTTGTTGTACTTGTTTTCATTTCTAGTCAGACTAAATAGTAGGATTTGACCCTACCTCCTATAACGCATACACTGCATCAGAGAGCAGGATATATTTTTTATTATCTCAAGGATTCGAACCTGGACCGCTAGCTCCAAAATTTAGAGCTCTCACTCAGGGCATACATTAAACAGACAATCCGGCTATTTGATTTTGTTAGTTTGTAATGTATGGGGTAGAAATACGAAATGAAATATAGAAAATAAGGTAAGGAAGGTGCAGAGAAGATACATGAAGTGGATATTAGATATAGATAGTAATACATCGAATTATACATGGCATATAGATATAAAGAGAGTTTAGAGATATCTTTGATAAATAATGAAAATGAAAGGAAAAAGTGATGAGAAACGTTTAATAGAGACGATAAGAAGAACTGAACCTAACTGGAAGAAGAAATGGAGAACGTTGATAGGAAGATGAGAAGTTGGGAGTGATCAATAGTAAAATCGGTTAAAGGAATAATGAGGATAAAGTTAGAGCAAAATATCCAGGAGAATCGAAGAGCAGTAGAATAATCTAACTATGGAGCGTACTATAAAAATATAAAAGAAAAAACTGGAGAAAGAGAGAGCATTTTAGAGAAAATATACTAAATTATGGAATTGATTAAGATTCGGAAACAGTCGTAAAAACAGAAAAAATACGGAATTTATGTCATAGGAAACTTAGAAGAAGTCAGAAAATATCGAGAGACAATAGAACATGTACGGGAGTGTGAAGAGATGAAAAAAAAAAGTGAGGAATGAAGATTTGTTTGTTTGTTTTCAGCCCAAAGCTACGCACTGGGCTATTTAACAATAAACGACCTTTACTCTCAGGATATTAATAATAATAAATCTCTTGTACTACCAGTCCCGATAAAGCCGCAATGGCGAAACGTTGGCAGAAATAAAAGTTTTGTATTATTATCTGGAAAGTACAGATAGTTTTCTTTTCCAAGTTTATTACCCACACGCCTAGATCCCTCCAGGATGCATTACACATTCTGAAAAACAACATATATTGACCTGTCTGCGATCTATCTGTCACGGAGAATCGAACCCTTTATTTTAGTGTTGTAAGTCGCTAAACTTACCGCTCACCAACAGAAGAACAAGAAACAAAGAAATGCGTAAGATGTATTGAATAATTTGTAAAAGAAGAAAGAATAATTGAAATAGTAATATATAATAGAATATACATATTATATAGAATAATATATATTATATAGAATAATATATATTATATAGAATAATATATATTATATATTATATAGAATAATATATATTATATATTATATAGAATAATATATATTATATATTATATAGAATAATATATATTATATATTATATAGAATAATATATATTATATATTATATAGAATAATATATATTATATATTATATGATAGTAATATATAAATATAGATAGTAACAAATAATGAATTAGAAAGTAAACGTGTTTAAAAACAATAATATAATCAATGTATTGTAGAAAACCACGTGTCTCTTACCTGAAGAAATAATCATCAGATGAAAAATAAATTGCCTACAATTCCGTAGTTAGTTTCCTCATTAGTTTCCATTAGTTTACCTACGTAATTTTTATCAGAAAAATTAACTTGTTATGCAGTAGTTTATTTTCTAATATTGACTATTTGTATATCTTTAGTAGTCATTATTATTAGTCATTGTATATCTTTATTAGTCATTATTATTAGTCATTGTATATCTTTATTAGTCATTATTATTAGTCATTGTATATCTTTATTATTAGTCATTGTATATCTAATAATGACTAATAAAGATATACAATGACTAATAATAATGACTAATAAAGATATACAATGACTAATAATAATGACTAATAAAGATATACAATGACTAATAATAAAGATATACAATGACTAATAATAAAATAATGACTAATAAAGATATACAATGACTAATAATAATGACTAATAAAGATATACAATGACTAATAATAATGACTAATAAAGATATACAATGACTAATAATAATGACTAATAAAGATATACAATGACTAATAATAATGACTAATAAAGATATACAATGACTAATGTTGGCAATCTTGTGTATCTTAAAACGCTTTAGATATTAAGAAAAATAAGACAAATATTAGTTCAAACCTCTGCATACTCTTGTACATACACCCCAAAATATAAGCATATTTTAACAAATACTCCTGTATTAAATTGTTCCTCTTACAGTCACATATTCGTGCTTTTTTTTTCATCTATTTATATAAATTAACTTTTCTACCTAATTTCACGAAAATTAACAACAAAGTAATGTCTATCTAAAGGGATTCCTATAAATAAATATTGTTTTATGAACTCTAGTGACATACCAATCATGCACCACTGTCAAGTTTTGAGATCCAGTTCAAAAGCAATTCGTGCAGAGTGATCTGTAGTTCCTGATTTAATGTTTCTATTTGTTGGAGTTTGCTGCTTACGACACAGTAGCTACAGTTTACTCCGAAAGATGGCGTAAGAGAACAATATCTGGACTTTTAACTGACTGTATAAAGGAATTATTATTTGTATATAAAAAAATAATGATGACTCAAATTGACACCGTATAATACACATTAGCAGTTGCTAGTAATATCATAATATGAAGTTTATATTTCAAGTATATTTCAATTAGACACATGAAACTTATTTATTTTCAGAATCAAAGTAACGCACGAACTAACATTAAATATTTATATCTTTTTTTATTTCTACAGTAAAGCTGTCCTGCTTTTCATAAAACTCAATTTGCTCCTTAATAAAATTTATATCGATCAGTTCACCATTCGAGATTATTTGACTGTCGATAATGAAACCAATTATTCAAATTATACGAAAACCTTACCCTTAGACAGATATTGTACTTGTTTTGTCGAAAACGTGGTGTGTGCTTAGATTTTTGTAAGTACAATCCAAGCATTTAATAGTAAACTGAAATATATTATTCAATAAAGTTTCATCTTAGTTACCAAACGTAATAAGTTATATTAATAATTATAATATTATTTTTTAATTTATATAATTATATTAATACAATATTCATAACTCCTGTAAATTAAATAAGGAAGGTATTTTAATTTCGACCACACAGACGTGATTGGTTTAGATTATAATATCGAACCACTATATTTTTTAATTTATTATAATACAATATAATAAATATGTAATACAATTCAACAGAATACAAATTTAATTATAGCTACGATAAAGCCCCTCTCCCGTGGTTCAGCGGAATATCTAAAGGCTTGTTACGCTAAAACTCAAGTTTCGATACCTACGGTGAGCACAGCACAGATAGTTTAGTGTGTAGCTTAATAACAAATATACAAATACAAATTAAATTATAATTAACCCTAAATCTTTTACTCATAACTTTATTTAATCACAGTTAAGTTTAAAATAATATTAATTAATTTCATTATCTTAAGCAAAAATCTTCTATATATTTAAGTTTTCTTAATAGTACCTTAAACATACATATATATTATTTGTATTATTTGCATGTTTTATACCTGGAGGTAGATTATTAAGTATATGTGGTACTAAACAATAAAAACTTTATGTATAATCTCTTTTATACTTTAGTCTTTATATTATATTAGAAAAAATATAATGTTTTTATTTGTAAGTAATAATTTCTTATTATTATCAGTTGCCCCACGATGGCTCAGTGGTGATTTTGAAGAGCTTATAATGTTAAAAATTAGGAAAAAGCATAGATAGCCCACTGTGTAGTTTTGTGTTTACAACAAACAAATCTTAAATCTTAATCAATTAGCCTATTAACATAATTATGTTGTTTCTTTTATCTATTAAATATTTTAAACATTTATTTTCATAGTGTTAATTTGAAAATAAAACCTTAAATTTTGATTCATTTTATACCCCCTTAAAACAAGCTCCAAAATATTTATTCACTTTTATCAATTTGTTAGTGATCCATGGTTTCATAAAACTATATATTTTATAATGTTTAATATATATTGAGATTCTTGTTCCTGTAAATGATATTTACATAAATATCTCATATTGATTTTACTTAACTTTTGTTTTAAAATTTGAAAACCGATTTATTCTCAACCTATTTCTTTCTATATATTATTTGTGGTTTTTTACACCAATATATACTTTTAACGCCATAGGGTAAAAGTTATTATCATAGATGATGTTACTTAATTTATCTCACACACAAATAATCTAAACATTGATTAATTTATTAATCTAGCTGTGTGTGTGTTCAAATACATTTACATAAATTGGTTTATCTAACAAATCCTTGTTTATATCACCAAAATAGATGACATTTTAAATTTTATTGTCTATTAATAAGATTTCTAATTAATTTAAGAACTCGTGTATCGTAAAGATGTGTGATACATAAAAAGCTACTATAAATATATTACTTTCATCTAAATATATATATATATATTTAAAATTCTTCCTGTTGACATTTCATTAGTTCCCATTTGTTTAACTTTTATTTAGGTCTTAACACAAAACTAGTTATATTGTTAAAAGGTATAATACAAGTTATACCCATTTATCTAATACCAATGTACTTCGTTCTTTTTTTCTATATGTCAGTAATAATTAATACATCTAACTTATTTTCCAACTTACATATTATTAATTCAAGCTGTTCAAATTTATCCCTAATACATCTTATATTTACAAGTAATAATTTTATTTTATTACTTCTACAATCAATAAAAATTCTCATTTCGGTTTCATCTGAGAAAATTAAAGCTTTCTTTTATTTATTTTCAACAAGTTTATTTAAATTCATACTCCATTATATTCTATAGCTTTATTTATATCGTTTGCTTATCCTCCAATATTTTCGCACAAATAGTTGAAATTCTTTTACCCAGACAAATATGAGATTTGAATATTTTTGATTTTTTTCATTTCTTTAATTACTGTTCCAATGTGAATTTGAATCTTGAATCTGTGCTTCTTATACCATAGTTTTCATTTTTACTTGTCATAAGCCAGTTTTATCGTATTACTTTATACCTAAAGTTTACCATCCTGCCCTATCTGTTAGCTGTTAATATTTTCCAGTAACCTATATGTCACATTCACTGATTCTTACATGAATTTTATTAGCAATTGTTTGCACAATTTCATGCACATTTTCTCTTACCTCTTGTGGAACTCCAATTATTTCCAAATTTTGATTTTTTTGAATACCGACTTAATTCACAGACATCCTGCTGAATTTGTTTTAACTATTTTCTTAATAATATATTTTTACTCTCCAACTCCGTGTTTTTCACTTTTAACTCCTGTATTTCTCTAGTAAGTCGAAGTACTGGATTTATAAAATTTATTAATATTATTTGATACATATATATATATTCAACTGTTTCCTTCAATGCACACATGCCACTCTTATATTCCGTTAATACGTTTTTTTCTTACCTTTCCAAACTCTTTCGGTTCAGGGTTTGCTTCTACTTTAGTATATTTGTTTTTAATTCCAGTATCAAGTACTAATAGTTCTTTGTCCTTCAATCTTATTTCTCTGCATGTCTGTTCCCGGCCTCTTCGACACTTACTTGAACTTGTCGTCCTGCTGTCGTTACCACCATTTATTTTACACTGATTACGTTTCCATTTCGCTTTTTTCTTCTGTTAATTCAAGATAACGATTTCTCCAAATCCAGAGTAGTAAAAATGTACGGATAGTTTTGTTCTTTTTTTTACATTTCACGATGAAACTCAACATGAAACCGTTAATTCAAGTGCTCCTTCACCTCAAGTACATCATACAAGTAACCGCCATGTTTATTTATTTGTTTTTATTTACAGCTTTGGGAATCTGTTCGCCTTGCCTTTACATTCGCAAAAACGGAAAAACTAGTGAAATGAGTAATGCGATACTTCAATCAGAATCAAAAAATTGTAAACTGATATCATGCAGTTTAAGAGATACTAGTTAGTATAATTTGTTTGATATTCGCGTAAAGATATACAAGGGCTATTTGCGCATAGCCAGTTATCATTAAATTTGAAACTGATTAATTAGAGCCAACAGCACCGATCGCCAACATTTGGGACGATGCACTCGAATAGTTTGATTTGACTGTCACCCTTATAACGCACTCACGGCTTAAATATTCATAGCAAAATTTTGGATCAAGGATCTCGAACCCTGGAAGAGGTAGTGTGAGCTTTTAAGCAAAGCTTCATACATTATTTTACAATCTTGTAGCTACATATCCAGGATTAATCATTTTATATAAGTACACACTTGAGTAAATTTGTATCATTTTATATAAGTACACACTTGAGTAAATTTGTAACATTTTATATAAGTACACACTTGAGTAAATTTGTATCATTTTATATAAGTACACACTTGAGTAAATTTGTAACATTTTATATAAGTACACACTTGAG
>NW_013671671.1:30438-33417 GCF_000517525.1 Limulus polyphemus
ATGGTAACATGCTCAAGATAAAGAAAAAAGAAAATCAAATGTCGAAGGAGTGAAACTAGAGAGTACAATCAAATCCACTACTGTCTTCAACATCAAGTCCCTAAAAGTGTATGTTTTTTGCATAAGTATTTGCCACTTATGTCACTTTGTCCCTTTTGCCAGAGATAATGAAGCGCCAATGTAATTAGGCTTCAAACGTCGTCGAGGAAGATGCTTTGTTTTCAATGAGAAAGGAAAAAAAAAAAACAGGAAAATTAATTTGTTCCTACAAGGAATTTACTTAAATAATGTTTAGAGTAAGTTAAATTTTGTTCTGCATTATGCGTTTTAATAAAATTAATTTTCACGTGAGATAAATTCTGTGATACATAACAAATTGCAATACGCTCAAAAATTGTATTATGGTTAATGCTTGTATACTCATTGCACGACAAACTTTGTATAGAGGTTAACACCTGTATACCAGTTGGAGTACACGACGACTTGTGGTTAACACCTGTTACCAACTGAGGTCCACGCCAGACATTGTATAGTGTTTAGCATCTGTATACCAACTGAAGTACACGATGCCTTGTGGTTAATACTTGTATACCGACTGAAGTACACGAGGACTTGTGGTTAACACCTGTATACCAACTGAAGTACATGACGACTTGTGGTTAACTCCTGTATACCAACTGAAGTACATGACGACAAGTGGTTAACACCTGCCTACCGACTGAAGTACACGAGGACTTGTGGTTAACACCTGTATACCAACTGAAGTACACGACGACTTGTGGTTAACACCTGTATACCAACTGAAGTACACGACGACCTGTGGTTAACTCCTGTATACCAACTGAAGTACATGACGACAAGTGGTTAACACATGTATACCAACTGAAGTACATGACGACAAGTGGTTAACACCTGCCTACCGATTGAAGTACACGACACATTTTGTATAACGTTAACACCTATATAGCTACTTAGATCCACGACAAACATTGTATAGGGTTGATACTTTTATTTCAACTAATATACAAAACAAATATTGAGTAATCGCTAAAGATTTCCTGCATTCCAACTAATATATACAAGAAATTTTGTACAGCAGTTAAAACTTGTCTTTCACCAGAGATAAACGACAAACACTTATCAATGGTTAACACATGTTTTGCAACTTTTATAAACAGCAGATATTGTTGTTAGTACCTGAATCCCACTTAAAGTACCGCCTCCTTCTATGTTTCTGTGTACCTAATATTATTGTTTGGTTTCTAGTTTTACTTAGTGATATTGTTATTACACCTGGATCCCAATTGAAGTACTGCCTTCTTCTATGTTTATAACATTTTTGTTCGGTTCCCAATTTTACTTAGTAATATTGTTATTACACCTGGATCCCAATTGAAGTACTGCCTTCTTCTATGTTTATAACATTTTTGTTCGGTTCCCAGTTTTACTTAGTAATATTTTTATTAACACCTGGATCTGAATTGAAGTACTGTCTTCTTCTATGTTTATAATATTCTTGTTCGGTTCCCAATTTTACTTAGTAATATTGTTATTAACACCTGGATCCCGATTGAAGTACTGCCTCCTTCTATGTTTATAATATTCTTGTTCGGTTCCCAATTTTACTTAGTAATATTGTTATTAACACCTGGATCCCAATTGAAGTGCTGCCTCCTTCTATGTTTATAATATTCTTGTTCGGTTCCCAATTTTACTTAGTAATATTGTTGTTAACACCAGGATCACAGTTAGTAATATTTAAATTTCAGATGACATCAATTGGATTATCATAAGACTAACATAAATATTTCAATTTTCCGTTTCAACAAGTATAGTCATGTATATAAATTCAAACAGTTGTAGACTATTGCATGAAATATTATACATACAAAGGACAAGATAATACAAAGCTTTATATAACGGGTTTATTCAACTTCGCTTTTCAACAGTTCCCATCTTGCAAAGAGTGTTTCACCAGCTGCCTTTTCGAATTCTGTAGCAGTGTATATTCAAATATACAGCCAACTGTACATCTTTTAAATTATGTTCTGTGAATATGTGCGCTCTGCACACTGAAAACTTGAAGACCTCATTACTGAATGTGTTCAGCAAAAATTCTGAGACTTTAAACTATCTACCTTACTGGACAGGGAATTCATGTAGAATGTCAATGTGTGTGTTATTGTACATGACTTATTATATAAGACAACATTATATAAACTATTTTAAACTCTTTCTTTAGTGACTATATTATTCATTAGATGGCGGTAGCATAGTTGCAACAAAGTAAAACAATAATGCTTGGAATCGGCTTGAATGGGTAATAAAGAAAAACTTTAATATAAGTTTAACATAACAGGAAATGTACAACGTTTCGACAATTTTTCGCTGTTATGTTAAACTTATATTAAAGTTTTTTTTTCATTACCCATTCAAGCCGTCTCCAACCATTATTATTCTCAAAGTGGGTTCCTCGTCATCGAAAGTAAAACAATGAAAACTTCGTTACAAGATCTATGTATGTATTTGAGCTTTACAGAAATTCTTGAAATCACGTGCAAGTCTCACGTCGTAATTCCAAACGTTACTATAACAACCAAATTCTTCAGGAATATTCCACTCCCTTAAGTAAGAGAGTCGTTGTTTCCCGAAACCTTGGATACAGTTATATCTTTTCGTATTTGCTTAAGCAGTGTAAAAATAAATAAAAATATATATTCTCTATGAGCTGTCCTATTTATAATTTTTTTTAAAGTATTGAATGGATGCTTTAGATTTTATAATTTTTTATTTACTCCAGTCAAGTTTTCTGTAAACCTTATGTAAAATTGTTTTATGTTGTGGCACAAACATGATGCATCTGTAACGATTTCTGTATTAAAAAAATCCATAAGTTACTCAACTAGTTATTACTTATACAACAACAACAGCTAACTTACAGTTCAAAATCTCTTCAGATTGTTTGTTTGTGTTGTTTTG
>NW_013671671.1:33438-35455 GCF_000517525.1 Limulus polyphemus
CCCACGGCTGAAAGGGCGAGCATGTTTGGTGTGACGGGGATTCGAACCCGCGACCCTCCAGATTGAGAGTCGAGTGCCTTAACCACGTGGCCCCGTTATAAAATGGTAGTACTCAGCAGTGATTCAGGGGTTCAAATTAGATAAAATATTGAATCTTTCAATTGTTATCTGAAAATTACAAAACATTTGATAGTTCGAAAAAAAAACATACATATTTAGTCGAAAATACCAAGCATCAAAATAAGTCCATAGTGTATAAACAATTCATAATTCATGTTAAATAATCACTGGTGATACATGCAATACGACATTAATGATATAACCAGGAGTTGGTTTTTCACGGACTAGAGCTATCAACTTTTTTTGTATACCAATAAATCAAACTCTCTCTTCTATGTAAATACCATTGACGTGGGATTTAATTCATTTAAAAGTGAACTTTCATTATTAATTTAAAATATTAACAGTATGTTATCGTATTAATCACGGGCAGCTAGCTCTGGAAACCGTTTTTAATTAAATAGTGTGATTCTAATGCACGCGATTTAGTTGTACGCGGTTGATACCTTGGATCTGCAATACAAATAATAACTTATTTTTTTTAACTGAATAGCGGAAATATTTTATCGACTTATTCAAAATATTATCTCTTTATTTACTGATTCACTGTTGTTTTCATATTCTAGTGATTTGTGAATACGTTTGCACTTAAAATTTACCCTCTATTCAAATAACGAGTCTCATGATTTCCTGGGCAACATTGACTCTCCAAAGAACGAGTCTCATGATTTCCTGGGCAACATTGAATCTCCATATTTCTAGCCTCCCAGTGGCACAGCGGCACGTCTGCGGACTTACAATGCTAGAAACCGGGTTTCGATACCCGTGGTGGGCAGAGCACCTATAGCCCATTCTGTAGCTTTGTGCTTAACTTCAAACAAACAAACCATATTTCTAATGATTGTTTGTTTGTTTGTTTTTGAATTTCGCGCAAAGCTACACGAGGGCTATCTTCACTAGCCATCCCTAATTTAGCAGTAAAAGACTAGAGGGAAGGCAGCTAGTCTTCACCACCCACCGGCCATTTTTTTTACCAACGAATAGTGGGATTGATTGTCACATTATAACGCCTCCACGGCTGAAAGGGCGAGCATATCTGATGAGACGGGAATTCGAGCGCCCTTACCACTTGGCCATGCCGGGCCATAAAAAATTTTACTGGTTTATATATATATATATATATATGAATGAAATATTTTGTTTTTTTCTTATTTTTACTTTTGATGGTGCACTTTTGTTCGAGTTCATCACTGCCCTATTGTTGAAATACAGTATTGTTCGTAATGTTAAATGATGCGTTATCAAAATGCAATGAACGCATATATTTTAGTAAAGTTATTTTTTAAATGTTCACTATTTACGAAACAAGATTTTTCGTGAAAAAAAATTAAAATGTATCATTATTCACAGAGAGATTTCATTTTAAGAATAACCTGATGATCATTAAGATACTGCACATTATGGGGTTTGTCATGTATGCACCTCTAATTGAAGCGTCCCCACAAAGAGGTGCATAAGATCCTTACATCTTAGATCACGTAATGGGTATTTTTGACAGTCTTCACCAAAGCATGCTGTAATTTGCTTCCGTTTCGTAAGTTTTGAGGTATACAACATTATGGTCAGTGAGGTATAAAGAATTCACTGAAGAGCAGAACTGAAAGAGGATGCTACTAAATGGATTATCATATTATTTTATGTTCTAAGACTCTGATTGTGGTTACAGAATATTAACGTCTTCAGATGTATTTCGTTTTTTTTTACGAGCTGTCCTTCGTCCAATAAAATCACTAAGCTGGCAAAAGGAAACAAAAGAAAATTATAAAAATATTAAATTGTGGCTTTTCGAATATTTTTGTAGCCAATGAAAAATAATCTACATTACAGAAGAAGAAAGAAGAGAAAAAAAATTGTGCAAATTATAGTGTTTGTTTGTTTGTAATTAAGCACAAAGCTA
>NW_013671671.1:35550-41008 GCF_000517525.1 Limulus polyphemus
TGGAAAAAACAATTTAGGGATTTTTGAAATGTAATGAAATTCCCAAAACTTTACACGTGTCCTTGTTTCATGAGTAATGTATTTTTAGTCTGATTATATCAGATTCGAATAATTAATACATGTTACCTAATGTAATATCAACACAGGGAAACAGATCGTGTACACGTTTTCCAGTCAAACAGACTGATGTCCATGTTTCTTGCTCTCATTATCTATATTTTTTTGTGTGTACACGGATTATACTACTTAGGGAAATTAGTATTAGTGTTATTAAATATATTGTTTTTTTTGCTATTTTGACGTCATGAGAAACAACGAAAGTAGCAACACATGAGGTAAACACGTGGTTCCTGTTTCACTGACGTCAAAACATCGATAAACTTTTAAACTTGAGTATTCATTATGGTATACAAAACTAGAAAACTGAAACTAAAAGTATTTCTAGATAAACAACCATACGTACTTGAATCCTGAAGATAGTTACTTTTACAAATCTTCCACCCAACTAAAGAAAGAAAACTAGCTGGTTAATTAGCTTATTAAAGGAAACTTTAGATTTCATTCAAACTTTTATTTTAAGGAATTTTTAACCTAAGCTTTGGATTTCATCAAAACTGTCATTTTTTCCTACGTAATGAACTTTCAACAGTAATCACACATGTGTTAAGTATACTTCTTCAGTAATGAAAACATAAAACGAATTTTCATCAACGCAAAGCTCTCTGATTTTGTAAGTGTAATGCGAAAATTTCAAAATGTTTATGGTTTTTATTCTGAATTTTGAAGCTTATTTGCAATAGTTTTAAGTAGTTTTTCAATAAAGCAGATTTATTACTTAGATTCGGAATTTTTTGAAATATTTATCTTTGCACAACCAGGCATTTTGCTCAGGACTTTATACAGAACACTTGCATCTTATGACCTACTTGTATAACTAGTAATAATGGATGTTTGTTAAATATTGCCTACCTTTGTTCAAAACAGGGTATTAAGATACATTGGTTGTCTATGTTAGTTAAAGCCGTCTTTAGTAAACATTTTTTGGGTATTATGTATGTCTACTAAGCACATTTTTTGTGGTTGTTAAATACAGTCAGCCAGTGTGAAACATAAATTAAATTTGTGACATTAGTTTGTGATTACAAGTATTATCTACCTTTTTTTTTTGTCTATTTCTCACCAGTTATTGACAAATATTATTCATTTTGTTATATATAAAGGCTGGCCTGGCCTAAGAGTTGGCGTGCCAAGCTGCAGATCAGAAGGTTAAAGGTTCGAGTCGCGATATTCCACTGAACAAACTTCGAGCATATTTCAGTTGGGGTCGTTATAGTTGTAAAAGTTATTTCCACTCTTTGGTGAAGATAGCCAGATGTGGCGCGTGATGATATCTGATTGCCTTCCATCTGGTCAGTAGCTCCATATTTGGGTTGGCTATGACTGAACTCTGGAGTCTCTGACCTGGCCGTTTACTCCATGTGTTGCATAAGGCTACGTTCAGATTGAAAATGCTAAATACATTGTTATAAAATAAGTTGTAATGAAGAAATAAAAAATGAATAATTATTAGCACCATAATGATTGTAATTGTAAATTAAACCGGTGAATATACCTAACACATCTTGTATATTCACATGAAAATCAGAAAGAGTGTGTAAAATTGATTAATGCACCAACTAGAAGAAAATAATGTAATCAAAACAAAATATTAAACAACAATGAATAGAGTTAAAGGTTAGCTTAAAAGAGATTACTTTTTTGATTCTTTGTATTTATTATTTTAAAAATGGGGTTGAATATTTCACCTCTTCTATTTGTTTTCCTTATGCTACAGAACAGCGGTTGTAGACAAAACTAAACTCATAGATGATCTTCAAATTTGTTCCAACTTTTAAGCTACTTTTAATAATTGATCCTTGGCTTCTGAGATTCTCAAGAACAGGATGCGTTTTTGGTTACATTAACCAGTTGATGTCATGAAATGTAGACTGGCTGATCGTAACGATACTCAGTAGACGTCATGAAATGTAGACTGGCTGATCGTGACGATACTCAGTAGACGTCATGAAATGTAGACTGGCTGATCGTAACGATACTCAGTAGACGTCATGAAATGCAGATTGGCTGATCGTGACGATACTCAGTAGACGTCATGAAATGTAGACTGGCTGATCGTAACGATACTCAGTAGACGTCATGAAATGTAGACTGGCTGATCGTAACGATACTCAGTAGACGTCATGAAATGTAGACTGGCTGATCGTGACGATACTCAGTAAACGTCATGAAATGTAGACTGGCTGATCGTAACGATACTCAGTAGACGTCATGAAATGTAGACTGGCTGATCGTGACGACACTCAGTAGATGTCATGAAATGTAGACTGGCTGATCATAACGATACTTAGTAGACGTCATGAAATGTAGACTGGTTGATCGTAACGATACTCAGTAGACGTCATGAAATGTAGACTGGCTGATCGTGACGACACTCAGTAGATGTCATGAAATGTAGACTGGCTGATCGTAACGATACTCAGTAGACGTCATGAAATGTAGACTGGCTGATCGTGACGATACTCAGTAGACGTCATGAAATGTAGATTGGCTGATCGTGACTACACAAGGGAAATTATACTCTCTTCTTTTACTATGTTGCATTTGTCAATAGCATTGGTTAGAATGTTAAATATATTTATATACATACATAGAAGGTTCAGTATGATATATCAGAACGATTTTGAATACGAAATTCACGTAACAACCACAACTGATGTAAAGTCACGGTGAAACTACAATTTGACAAGTTATATAAGTCACAAAATTTGATCGTTTCTGGGAAGAGTATGTAACAGACCTTTCTGACACAAACTTTTCATACAACTATGATCGTAAAAATGTGTTCTGAGCGGGGATTTAGAATTTCCAAAGTGATATATCTCTTGTACTTAATGGCAATGGAAAAACAAAAGAATATGGATCAACTTGGAGCACCAAGCCAGAGAAAAAACTCGCAACAAGACGTATCCTAGCTGTGGTAAGCAAAGTGCTGCGTTTTGTAACATGTGATAATCCAAGAACATAAAGGACAGTAATAAAAGCCTTCCTTTCAACTGTTTCACATCTCAAGCAGTTGTAGTATGAAATGAGTATTTCATTCGAAGATATATTGGTGAAGTTACCGTATGCAGAACATACAAATTTCTATGTGATGATACTGATAAAACTGGCGCTGATAAACAGTTGTCCTTGTAGATTAGATGAATTATAAAAGCATGTTGGGAGTGTGTTATGCTTTGGACATGACAACCTTAAAACAGAGTCTTTTGCAATGGAATCTACCTGCAGGGTTATTTATAAATGGCACGATCGTCAGATAGAGCATGACCCGAGGTGGCAGCATGAATAACAACGTGCTGAAACTAAAAAAAGTTTTAGTATAACGTATTCAATATCTTTATATACATCTATTCATATTAGTCTTCATTTCTATTATACTTATATACATATCGCTGTGTAAACTGTTATTGGGTTTACGACCGAAAACATCGCTAATAGTTTGGATACCCAACTGAAAAAACAACTCATTCTAATCATTATAATTAAGAGCGCAATATAATAAGAGTATATGAAATTAGCTGTGCTCATTAATGAATTGAATATAACTCCGATTTATATGGGTAGCTTGGTATGATCAGAAGTGAATATCAAATAAGTTTCTATAAGTGGCTGACGGATCATTATCGAAAAAAGTATGATAAAATATATTAATTTCTATTCATTAGACTTTTCAACGTAATACGAAACCGTGGGCTGATGTGGTTTACGACTCCAAACATAGATTTTCATACTTAATCATGATATTCCAGACAGAACCGCCTTTATGAATATTTGGAGATAACAGGAGCTTTATACAGAATAATGAAAATGTTACATTTACCTTCTTTAATCAAACGTTATCCAAGCTTAATATTTTTCTGGAACATTAAGTAATAGCTATTGAAATTTATTTGTGACTGCGGCTTATCGTGAAACGTATCATATAAGATAAATATATGGAATTAATGTACGTTGTGTTTCTTTATTCAATAGAGGATCTTTACGTATTGGAAACGAAACACGATAATATTACTAATGCTAGAAAATACAGTTTCTTGTTTTTGTTATTTTATCTTGAAATTAATTTAATAACCAGAACTTGAAGATATTATTTACATGTTTTAGTTTTTTATGGTGTATTTTATTTTGATTCGACCTAATCAGTCTTTTCAATTCAGTTTTGAAGAAAAGAACGAGTTGAAGAATAGAGCAGTATGTATATAAATATAAGTATGTCTATTAAAGATCATAAACGTGTTTTTAGGACCATCACTAATTAAAATTCCACTGCTGACCCTTCATGGTTCGTGTAAAAAAAGTCATGTTAAATATATCTCCTGTGTTTTGAAAGCTCAAGAAAAAGGTTTGGATGAAAGATCTCCGAGTGGATAAAGCAACGAAACGTAACGTCGTATTAGCAAGTGTACAGCTGGCTTAAAGCAAGTGTAATACGCGCTACAGTGACTTAATCATTGGAAAATCCTTCCGCGCCGATGATCTGTTCATAGTGAGAAGAACTCAATAACACAGTCCTAGTTACAACGATGAAGACCGACCTGTGTCAGTTTTCTAGTAAATACTCGTTACTTGTTAGCGTTATACACTTGTACAGCAGATATAAAAAAAATAAACAAACTGGAACTAAAAGAATGCACGCAATTCATTGTATACCTATGAGAAAATATTACTGGGATTTCAGGTTTTTATTCCATCTTATGTTCATCGATCGAAGTGATCCTAAGTTGGAATTCTTCCCTGGAATACTAAAACCTACAACACTAGTATTAGTCTAAAAACATGTGATGTTGTTTCAATCTCCAGTTCCTTCCACGTCATCCACCATTCCCGGGAAATAATTATACCTTAGGATGCTACAATAGCAAGCCATTGAATCAAGAAAACCAGTTCTTAACCAGAATGTAAACGCACTGCGACGACATCTTCAATGTGAAGAAAGAATAGAACATTAACTTGGATCTTGAGATTTCTATGCATTAGATTAATAATAGAACATTTATGTGAAAATGGGGCACAGATAATAGATGTGACTTTCGGAAGGCTTATACATATAAAGGGGAGGACACAGATGGTAGATGTGACTTTTGTAGGGCTTACTACATACAAAGGGGCACAGATAATAGATGTGACTTTCGGATGGCTTGTACATATAAAGGGGAGGACACAGATGGTAGATGTGACTTTTGTAGGGCTTACACATACAAAGGGGCACAGATAATAGATGTGACTTTCGGATGGCTTGTACATATAAAGGGGAGGACACAGATGGTAGATGTGACTTTTGTAGGGCTTACACATACAAAGGGGCACAGATAATAGATGTGACTTTCGGATGGCTTGT
>NW_013671671.1:41742-46038 GCF_000517525.1 Limulus polyphemus
GGACACAGATGGTAGATGTGACTTATGTAGGGCTTACACACATAAAGAAGGACACAGATGGTAGATGTGACTTGTGTAGGGCTTACACATATAAAGGGCGCCACAGATGGTAGATGTGACTTATATAGGGCTACTGTAAAGCATAAAGACAACTCTAATCACACATTATTATTCACACTTCTGTCTTGTCATAACTCTTAATACGCTGTTAGCAACTGAAACTACTAGTTGCTATCCTGTATATGGAATACATTTGTGTTGGATTGCATTTTTCCATGATCTGTGAAAGTCTTATATACATTCCATTTTTACACACTTTTATCTTTTTCAGTTAGGTTGATAATGTTGCTCTCTTGAGCTAACTGTATATTCTGATAACCAACTTTACGTGACGTCAGCCTTTGTTCATATTCATGTATCTGGTTTTATTGTAGGTTCCACTTAAAATAATGAAGTGATATCAGATTTAACGATGATTTTCCTCCTATTGTTTTCAGTTTGCTAGAACTTGTAGAAAGTGTAATAATATCCAATTTCATCATGGTTACTCTACTTTTTTAACAAAAGAAGTTATGAGCACCTATTTTCAGTTTGCTAGAACTTGTAGAAAGTGTAATAATATCCCATTTTTTCATGGTTACTTCATTTTTTTGAACAAAAGAAGTTATGAACATCTGTTTTCAGTTTCCTAGAACTTGTAGAAAGTTTAATAATATCCCATATCTTCATGGTTACTTCATGTTTTGAACAAAAGAAGTTATGAGCACCTGTTACCTGTTTTCAGTTTGCTAGAACTTGTAGAAAGTGTAATAATATCCAATTTCTTCATGGTTACTTTATTTTTTAACAAAAGAAGTTATGATCATCAAGTAACCATGCAGAAATGGGATATTATTACACTTTCTACAAGTTCTAGCAAACTGAAAACACATTTTTTTAAACAAAAGAAGTTATGAACATCAAGTAACCATGCAGAAATGGGATATTATTACACTTTCTACAAGTTCTAGCAAACTGAAAACATATTTTTTTAAACAAAAAACAGAGTCAACTCCCCTTATCCTCCTGTTGCTCTTGTGCTCGTTATTTTTATTCACAGTTAACAGAGTATTGTCGAAATAGTGACAACTTTCCTTATCTTCCTGCTACATCTGTGGTCGTTATCTTTGTTCACAGTTAATTTCAGAAGGTGGTTTCAGTAACCCTAACAACCCTTCTGCTCCTGTAGTCAGTACCTTGGTCTAAAGCTTTTTGAGAATATTACAAGTGGCTTTTAACATACCTAATTGTATTGAAAAATATCACGTGACTGAAAACAGATGCTCATAACTTCTTTTGTTAAAAATGAAGTAACCATGAAGAAATGGGATATTATTACACTTTCTACAGTTTCTAGCAAACTGAAAACAGATGTACATAACTTCGTTGCTCCTATGCTCCTTATGTTTATTCACAGTTAACAGAGAATCTTAGAAACAGAGTCAACTCCCCTTATCCTCCTGTTGCTCCTGTGCTCCTTATGTTTATTCAGAGTTAACAGAGAATCTTAGAAGCTAGAGATGCTGATAGCTTTTATATGATTATTGATTAACTATAAAAAATACTAGTTTTTAAAATAATTGATTTTTAAAGGTAGGAAAAAATTTCTTGAAACGTATTGTATCAATTCTCGCAGATTGTGTTTTTAACATACTGTTGTTTTAAACCCCTCAAACGCAGATCACCCTTTTCATTTACTTTCTCTCACTAGAGTGCATCCGTGGGAAGCACGAGATATAATTTATAATAAGAGGACTTTTATATATGATAAATATAAAACCATATCGTTATTTCACTCTGTTAAGGAAGACGCTTGTGAATTATTCTGATTACTATTGGTTCTTTAAGATATCAGATTTTGATTACTATTGGTTCTTTCAAATATCAGATTCTGATTACTATTGGTTCTTTAAGATATCAGATTTTGATTACTATTGGTTCTTTAAAATATCAGATTTTCATTACTATTGGTTTTCAAATATCAGATTCTGATTACTATTGGTTCTTTAAAATATCAGATTTTGATTACTATTGGTTCTTTAAAATATCAGATTCTGATTACTATTGGTTCTTTAAGATATCAGATTCTGATTACTATTGGTTCTGTAAAATATCAGAATCGCTCAAGGATTTTTTTTAATTTCGAAATTCGTGTTTCTAGAATGGTAAAAATGAAGAAATCTAGCTCGTTGTAATTTAAATTACTATTGCAAATAGCTGTTTTGTGAAGTTATTTTATTTTTAATTTCTAAGTTTATATATACCCTCCCCGCTAATGATGGATCAACTAATTATACACCTTTTCATTTTTTGAGATTGAAGTCTGTGTATGTAATCAGACTTGAAGTTTGTGCCTGTAAAAAATAATGTGCCTGTGTTTTTTGTAACCACGGTTAAAATATGTGGCCGTTTTAATCAAAGTTGAAATTTGTGTCTGTAAAAAAGGCTAAGTCAGTGTGTGGTGTAATTAAGGCTGAAGTTTGTGTAATCAAGGTTATGATACGTGTCTAACAAGAGTTAAATCTCTTTCTGGTTCACCAAGCAACCCAAGTTGAAGTCTGTATCTTTTGTAACCATGGTTATAGTATGTGTCTTTGTTAACCAAGGTTGAAGTCTGTCTCTACATCAGACGGATGATGATTTCTATGTAACGTCGAGTAAAAGCTCAGTCAACTAGTGTCGTTAATGACTTACATAGTTAATACTTGTAAGAATTTCGAATTGACTGAAAGTGAATCAGATAATAAGTATTTTATTAACGCTTAGATTTCTGCTAAAAGAGTTAAAAGTATGAACTTTAAAGTAAAATCCATAGAGAAAAAATGTTTTTATAAACACATTTGTAGCTTCAGACAAGATAGGAATGGTCGTGCTGTTAAATTTGTTTGGAATTTCGCTCAAAGCTACACGAGGGTTATCTGCGCTAGCCGTTCCTAATTTACAAGTGTAAGACTAGAAGGAAGGCAGCTAGTCATCACCACTCACCGCCAACTTTTGGGCTATTTTTTATCAAATAATAGTGGGATTGGCCGTCACATTATAACGCCCACACTGTTGAAAGGGCGAGAATGTTTGGTGGGACGGGGGATTCGAACCGGCGACCCTCAGATTACAAGTCGAGCGCCCTGACCACCTGACCATGCCAGGCCCTGTGTTGTTAAGAGAGCGAAATTAGTATTAGTGCGAAATATCATTCCAAGGAAAATACCATTGTTTTTTTATCTGCTTCTACCAAAACTACACATATTACAAACACATATTACAAACTACAATTGTTGAACACATATTACAAACACTTGTTAACAACGATGTCTAAGTACCATAGCTCACAGACAAATCGCTATAATTAAGGAATGCAATAATCTAGAGACACATCTTAGAAAAAAAAATACACTGGCTAAAGACAAATCTATTGTCATTTTAGCAGTACATTAGAGTAGAAATAATGTGTTATAAAAAAAATACGACAAAATCCTTTGTTTTTTAAACAGACCCATAGTGAATACTGAATGTTCTAATCAGCAATGTACAACGACAAATGATTCTACTGCTGGATTATGTAATATAACCTGAAAATATAGATGACAAAAACGATAGCAGATCCTTGTGGTTTTTCTTAACTTACAGAAGTCAGAGTTGTTGTTTTTTTTCTGATATACAGATTTGGCCACAAACCAACTTTTAAATTACAGTGCTGATATCATACCTCGTCTAACTGGGAAAGTTGGAATTGTGTACAGACTTTGGGAGACAGTAGAGGTGTTTCTAATAGCAATGATAATTTTTTTTTAACTATGTTAGTATCGAAACGTTTGCTTACACAAAGGTTGAAATCAAACATTGGGCACGGTATCCCTCAGCATCATTTTCAATTCGAAATAGATCTGTTGAAAAAAATAAATACATTTTGCCATGAAAACGCGCTCCAACACCAAAGTGTGGGGTCTGCCATGAAATCTATCGTTTCGCTTATTATAGTTATTATGCCATGGAATTCTTGTTTCGCCTGTTATAGCTACTATACCATGAAATATTCCAAAGACAGCTCGTCAAAAAACAAAAACCATGAAATCTCTCGTTTCGCCTATTATAGTTATTATTGCCATTACATAATTCGTTGCGTCTATTACAGTTATTATTGCCATGAAATATCTCGTTTCGCCTATTATAGTTATTATTGCCATGAAATCTCTCGTTTCGCCTATTATAGTTATTATTGCCATGAAATCTCTCGTTTCGCCTATTATAGTTATTATT
>NW_013671671.1:46943-48911 GCF_000517525.1 Limulus polyphemus
CACTATTCGTTGGTAAAAGAGTAGCCCAAGAGTTAGCGGTGGGTGGTGATGACTAGCTGCCTTCCCTCTAGTCTTACACTGCTAAATTAGGGACGGCTAGCGCAGATAGCCCTCGTGTAGCTTTGCGCGAAATTCAAAAACAAACAAACAAACAAATCCTCATAAGTAGAATAAGAATATTTTATGGTATTGATTCTGTAACTTGTATCTTACTAAGGTTCTAAGCGCATTCTCAGGCCGAAATATTAGAAGTAAGCAATAAACGGCTAATTAGAATTAAATAATAAAATCTTTAAAATGAAAATATTTCAAAAATGATAATCCGTTAAAAAGCCTTTAACAAAAGTAAATTTCTCACAGCGATTTCCACTCCAAGCCAATATATTTCGCTTACAAATGTAACAGTTCATTACTGTAAAAGTTACTTTTGTGTAGGCAAGGAAGCTAGTCAACAGCACCCACCGTCAACTCATTAGTTACTCCAGTCCAATCTGCCCCCTATTCTTATTATTCTTATTGTTGTTAAGCACAAAGCTACACAAAGGAATATCTGTGCCCTACCCACCACGGGTATCGAAACCCGGTCTCTAGCGGTATAAGTCCGCAGACATACTGCTGTGCCACTAGGAGGCCAATACCGAAGTACAGTGCACAATTTTATGGCAGCGTGGAGCGAACCATGGACCCTAGGATATACAGACTAAAATGCAAGATCACTAAAATCTCTAGTTTCGCCTATTATTATTCATTGAAGACGAATAAATATTATTTTTTATCAACTTAAATAGTCGAAAATCACTTGTCTTGGTCAACTGAAATCCCGCCCCCATTTGACGGTACAGTAGTAAGCTTCTGAGGTTATAACGCTTAAAATTGGGATTCGATACTTTCATTGGGAAGCATGCAGATAGTCCACTCAGTAGCTTTGTGCTTAAAAAATCAAAACGCTCAAATGCAAAACTGGAAAAGTAAAAAATCTCGTTCATCTTTCTTAATACAATAATTTGCATAAACATATCCAATTTAAATATTAAATTATATCAAAACTTTGTTTGCTCACACCAGTAGCTTAGCATCATTTTGCACAATCCATTATCAGTGAAAAAATGTTTGAAACTTGCCTCACTACACAATCTCCTATGCTTCACCAAAGATAGCTCTTAGAACATAACTGAAAATGCCCAAGTTCAATTACAGCTGAACTTAATAACCTATCAACTTCGCGAGAAATGTTATCAAATAAACACCTGTTAAAATATAATTAAAATCAGAGATTATTCAACTCACTAAGTGCAGAATGTAACTCATTCTCAGAGTTGCATAACCAATTATCTTCTCCAGACTGACTTCATAGTTATATAAGCGAAATAAGAGGTACCATTATGGAGACAAGAAAAAGCATTTAGGTTTGGCACAGTCAAGAGTCCTCACAGGCATCTCATAATTCTTAGAACAGTAATTGTTTAGCTGAGAAGCTTATATACGGAAGCATATTGGGATAAGAATAAAGAATAAAGGGGCCGTTTGTAAATATCCGTTTGAACATTTTATTAAATAAATAACGTTTCACCTTCGCAACTTCTAGTTTATGATGTTAAAGGACGTGACATTTTTATCCCGCATTTTTTGTTGTAATATAATATACTTACTAATATATTTTAACTTTTGTATGATATCATAGTTTCCAACTAATTTGTAACTTAAAACTAGCTTTGAGGCCAAAACATAAATCGTTAGGGTTTCAAAAAATATTTACTTATACAATTAGGGGATCAGGCGTGGCCCATGGCATAATAGCTATAATAGGCGAAACGAGAGATTTCATGGCATAATAGCTATAATAGGCGAAACGAGAGATTTCATGGCATAATAGCTATAATAGGCGAAACTAGAGATTTCATGGCATAATAGCTATAATAGGCGAAACGAGAGATTTCATGGCATAATAGCTATAATAGGCGAAACTAG
>NW_013671671.1:49879-56387 GCF_000517525.1 Limulus polyphemus
CCCAGCAAATAGCTCAATATTGCTCTATTACACACAAAAATCCTAACACGGGTATCGAAACCCGGTTTTAGCGTTATAAGTCGACAGGCTTCAGCTATGCCACTTGGAGGCAAATGTTTGGAAAGTATTCCTGAAATAATATAAGTGAAAAACTGGTATGTTTCCTCAATAATATGATATATCACAACTGGTATGTTTCCTCAATAATATGATATATCACAACTGGTATGTTTCCTCAATAATATGATATATCACAACTGGTATGTTTCCTCAATAATATGATATATCACAACAGGTATGTTTCCTCAATAATATGATATATTACAGAACTGTTGGAACTGATATTAACTTCCGATCAGCTCAAGCTGCTCACTTAGGCCATCAACGTGATAAAACGTATGGCTAATTAAATATATTTTTCTTACTTTCTTACTTATTATGTTAAATACATTGTTTCAACAGTTGTATACTAGTGATTAACTGTATTTTCAGTCGTACTCCCAACAATGAGTAATAATAATGTAAATCTAAATTAAAAAATAGTGAAATTAAATACATTAAACATTTTAACCATTAATGTTAACGAAAGAAATAGTAGAATATGTCTTACCTACGATACACACAGACACTAACAACTACTTTTAAGTACTGTAATATTCGACCATGAGTTTGATATTCATAAATGTTTCGTATGATACTCGTTTTCTTCCCAATTAGATTTTCATCTTAAACCATTCCGAAGTTAACTGAATGTTCTCTTTGTTTGTTTGTTTTCAAATAGTGTTTATTGTCTATTCCAGGTTCTTAAAAATATAAATATGTAAATGTAATACGTGTTATGCACCTTGATATGGATTAGATCTGTAAGATTGATTTTTATGTATACAAACATATATACGGTGTGATGCAGCGAGAGATTTCTTATAGGAAGAATATAATACACTATTTTAACTGACATTGTTGCAAGCCAGTTGTTCTAACTGGCATTGTTAGAAGCCAAGTGTTCTACTCCATTGATGTAGGGTAAGTGTTTGTAATGTATTATATTCTTCCCGTAGAAAAAAAAAATCAGTGGGGTATCTTTCGTTGGATCTCCCTTTATGTTGGTACATGAAAGTGATCAGCAGATCGAAATGTTATTCATTATATTCTAAACTAAATAATAATTGAACTAGCTTTTAAAAACTAGGTTTTTCAAGTCCAGCCACCAAAACTAACACGACCAATTAACTTATTGCAATTAATTTACGAAATTGTGGGTCTTCTATGACAGGTTTTGTATATGATGTGGGCTTATCCATCTTATCTCCCCTATAAAGGACTATAAATCTAATATATAAAGCTGAGTCTGTATCTGTTTGCTCGCACCTTTCTGCTAACTGTTCCCTATACGTTTCCACATTTCAGCACCAAACTTTACACAGGAAAATTATGAAGGAGTGGGGGTTGGACCCCCCCGTCTTCTATATAAATAAACGTCAATGTTCATGTTTATCTGTTTCTTATATGTTTCTACATGTCTTGATCAATCAGAACACAACTTGACACAGTGATACAGGATAACATGAGGAAGGTTATGAAGGGAGTGGGGGTTGGATCCCCCGTCTTCTGTATAAATAAACGTCAATGTGTATGTTAATCTGTTTCTTAGGTGTTTCCACATTTCTTTATCAATCAGAACCCAACTTGACACAGTAATACAGGATGACATGAGGAAGGTCATGAAGGGAGTGGGGGTTGGACCCCCCGTCTTCTATAGAAATAAACGTCAATGCGTGTGTATGTATCTGTTTCTTACATGTTTCCACATTTCTTGAGCAATCAGAACCAAACTTGACATAGTGATACAAGATGACATGAGGAAGGTCATAAGAGGGGTTTGGACACCCCCATATAATTTCATTTCTAATTTCGGAAAAAAGTACTAAATCAGCACAACTTGACACAATGATACAGAATGACACGAGGAAGGTCATGAGGGGCTTGCAACCCCCATCTAATTTCATATTGATAGAATTCTTGAAAACAATATGTCTTTCTTCTCAGTTTGGTACCTTTATGTATTTTTATTGTTTATTATGTTAAGAAAAAAAAATAGAAGCATAATTCTTATCCTTTATTTCTATTTCACCTGTCCAACTGACAGGTACTTCAGCTAGTGACCTATAACTAATAAGGTTATGGTGGGTTCTAGAAAGGTATGAGAATGAGCAGACTTACGCAACACATGCAACAAGTGACTCCAATCTTGGAACATAATCTATATAACGAATATTGTAAAAAGTTTCACGAGATTTGTGTTATGGGTACTGAGTTAATCCGTTAATTGGAACTGGTACTGAGTTAATCCGTTAATTGGAACTGGTACTTAGTTAATACGTTAATTGGAACCGGTACTGAGTTAATCCGTTAATTGGAACCGGTACTGAGTTAATCCGTTAATTGGAACTGGTACTGAGTTAATCCGTTAATTGGAACTGGTACTGAGTTAATTCGTTAATTCAATTGGTAGAGGACTGCTTGATGTGGGAAAAATCTCAGGTTCGAATCTGAGCTGAAAAATAAAATCATTTGATCACCACCCCATAAAAACATAAATGATGATGTATTATGCACATAAAACTCTCACATTTTGAAACCAGAGATACCGCAAACTTTTTTACTTCTCTCGATCTGTAACTTCAGATCAAGTAAATGCTTACATAATACTGAGGGTTTCAAATCTTGCTCAATTGTAGCCCTTGTATAAGGATAACATAAGCGAGTATTATTGCATGTGTAATTGAAAATACATTAAAATGCACAACTGTATATTCTATACGCTTGCGTAATGGATCTCAGACTGAAAATATATTGAAGTGAACAACCATGGACGAAAAAATATCTGCAGTAATACTAAGCAACAGACTACTATTAATTAATTTAGGCTTATTACGGGTACCTTATCTGTTCTTGTCCATAGAACTATTATAGGAATGAATAAACAACTAAATAACTAGTTCAGAGTGACACTTCAGGAGAATGTCTTGGATAATTAATGTACAAAAGTAGGTCAGGTGGAAAGGACGACGTTTCGAAAGACCTTCCGTCTTTCACCTGCCTATTTTTTCATGTTTAGTTATCATGAAGCCTCCACCTAAATCATCTGTAAAAAATGCTCATTATCCGTTAATTGGAACTGGTACTTAGTTAATACGTTAATTGGAACCATTAACTCAGTACCAGTTCCAATTAACGGATTAACTCAGTACCAATTCCAAGTAAAGTACTTTTTAACAACTCAGGTTATCACGTGACGGGGACCTTGATGAAGAAAACCGATAAGAACAAACGATTAGAATAGACAACAAATCATGTATTAATCTGATCTATTCTTTGTTGTTTTTGCAAGACGTCTGAAATCTTAGAAGAGCCATAAAGAGCTGATACTTCGACTGTGTTAGCAATTCAACACGTCATTTGCACCATGAAAAATCGTACTGACGTTTTGAAACGCCGATTGTATTAACAACTTAATACATTGTTTCTGTCATAAAGAACCGTGATTTTATCCTGAACCAACATCTTTGATGACAGTTAACTTAATATAACATTAAGGAGAGAGAGAGACCATTTCATTCTTAAGTTGTGACAGTTCATAGATACTTCTGAGAGAAAGCAAAAAATTCAATTCGCTCTTTATTTTTCAGGAAATCATCTACTCACCTTTAAAAGTTTTGTAAAGTGTCAATTTCTGTTAAGGCTAACGGCAACTCATCCCATAAAGTAATAAATCTGTCAGAAAACGAAAAAAAATTGTTTAACTTGGCTCTTTCAAACCTTAAAGTTGCATTATCTTGACCTATTATCTTCAGAATACTACCAAATAAACTCAGATTGATCTATTGACTTCAGAATACTACAAATAAACTCAGATTGATCTATTGACTTCAGAATACTACAAAATAAACTCAGATTGATCTATTGTCTTCAGAATGCTACCAAATAAACTCAGATTGATATATTGACTTCAGAATACTACAAATAAACTCAGATTGATCTATTGTCTTCAGAATACTATTAAATAAACTCAGATTGATCTATTGACTTTAGAATACTACAAAATAAACTCAGATTGATCTATTGTCTTCAAAATGCTACCAAATAAACTCAGATTGATATATTGACTTCAGAATACTATTAAATAAACTCAGATTGATCTATTGACTTTAGAATACTACAAAATAAACTCAGATTGATCTATTGTCTTCAAAATGCTACCAAATAAACTCAGATTGATATATTGACTTCAGAATGCTACAAAATAAACTCAGATTGATCTATTGTCTTCAGAGTACTATAACATAAACTCAGAATCCATTATTCTATCAAATAATCTTGTAAAAGTCAACAAAATTATCTCTTCCCAGGCCAGAATAACTCACAAAATCCTAATCTATCCGCACAATATAACCCACAAGATCCTAATCTATCCTCACAAGATAACCCACAAGATCCTAATCTATTCTCACAATATAACCCACAAGATCCTAATCTATCCTCACAAGATAACCCTTACATTCCCAGAATCATCCTAGTAACCCTCCTTTGAACTCTTCAGCATCCATTTCTTTATCTAGATAAAGAAACCCAGACTGTGCTATTGTTCCCATGTAGCGTCTAGAAACCAGTTATGTACGTGGATGAATAGTATTAAACATATAAAAAAGTACTCTCAACCCAAAACATTTATTTACCATAAGGCTTCTGTTAGACATTTATAAAACCAATGTTTCAATAAAGCACATTTAACTGCATCATAAAAAAAGAGATACATTCATGACGTTAGGAAAACACGTAGGTTCAAGAAGTCCATTTAAGACAAAAATATGAAATTCTATAACCCGAGCGCTTTGGTATTTTTATATCTAAAAAGAGAAATGGTGCAATCAACTATAAGATCTATTTTCCATATATATACAATATGTTGTATTAGAAAACACGCTTAGATGTTTAACATTTACCTTACAGATTATCAATTTCTCTTGTGATCATCTTAATCCTCTAAATGTAATGTAATATAATTATGAGGGCTTATCCCCGAATTAAATAAATAGGGTGGATTATCTTCGAAGTCGAAAGAGAGGGGTTTTTTCTTTTAAGTGTTGAAACTTTTTCTCTGGTCTTAGTATGTAAAACACGAAATAAATATGATAATGGAGAAACAGTGTTGAAGACACAGAACCTGTGTTTTAGACTTAAAGGCACTATTTAAAACTAACAAATATAAACCCTACTGTTTGTGTCAGCGCAAAACTACAAAGCTATGCCCATCACTGAGAATAGAACTCCGGTATTTAGCGTTTTAACGCACCGAGGGACTTTGTATTATTACATTGGTAATACATTTTATAAGGTTTTACATCAAGACTTCGTTTTCCATAATCGTAATGACCTTGTAAGTGTTGTATCGTTTTCCATAATCTAAATGATCTTTTAAGTGTTGTACCGTTTTCCATAATCGTAATGATCTTGTAAGTGTTGTATCGTTTTCCATAATCTAAATGATCTTGTAAGTGTTGTATCGTTTTCCATAATCTAAATGATCTTGTAAGTATTGTACCGTTTTCCATAATCGTAATGATCTTGTAAGTGTTGTATCGTTTTCCATAATCTAAATGATCTTGTAAATGTTGTATCGTTTTCCATAATCTAAATGACCTTGTAAATGTTGTATCGTTTTCCATAATCTGAATGATCTTGTAAATGTTGTATCGTTTTCCATAACCTAAATGATCTTGCAAGTGTTGTATTATTTTCTTCTTTTTTTTTCTTTTTTATGTATTCACCTTACAACGGATTTCGACACAGTGACGTGCACAGCACATATAACTCATTATGTAGTTTTGTACTTAACTACAAAGAAATAAACAAAAAATATGTTCAGAATTTAAAATGTTACTTTTTATATTTAGCTAAGACTTGCGTCAAAAACTTACTTATTAAACTACTGAATATTTCTTGGGCATAAGCTGTTACTTTCTTGAATGAAATTATGACATTTTAAATATAAAAGTAGCATTTCTGTCACGTACATCTTCCGCCGTATTTAAATTAGTTCCCTCTTGTAAAAATTAATCCTCTACGGTTAGAACCAATCTTACAAGAGGGAACTAACCGACGCACTATACAGTTGTTAGAGGATTAATTTTTAAAATTGGTTCTAACCGACAAGAGGGAACTAACCGACGCACTATACAGTTGTAAAAAATTAATCCTTTACTGTTAGAACCAATTTTACAACTGTATTGTGCGTCGGTTAGTTCCATCTTGTAAAAATGAATCATCTACGGTTAGAACCAATTTTACAACTGTATAGGGCGTCGGTTAGTTCCCTCTTGTAAAAATTAATCCTCTACGGTTAGAACCAATTTTACAACTGTATAGGGCGTCGGTTAGTTCCCTCTTGTAAAAATTAATCTTCTACGGTTAGAACCAATTTTACAACTGAATAGTGCGTCAGTTAGTT
>NW_013671672.1:0-10120 GCF_000517525.1 Limulus polyphemus
GTTATTTGTTTCCTTTCGTCATGAAGTTTCTTGTTACTTTTGATCAACGATAAATGATAGAGTTATTTTTACTTGGTCATTGATAAGTTTGGTTGGCTTGTTATGAATTTCGCGCAAAGCTACACAAGAACTATCTGCCCTAGCCGTCCCTAATTTAGCAGCGAAATACTAGAGAGAAAGCAGCTAATCATCATCCTTACCCACCGCCAACTCCTGTGATACTCTTTTGCCAACGAATAGCGAGATTGGCCGTCACATTATAACGCACCCACGGCTGAAAGGGCGAGCATTTTTGGTGGGAAGAGAATTTGAACCCACAACCCTCAGCCTGCTAATCAAGTGCCTAACCACCTGGCTATGCTGGACACATTCATAAGTAATGGGCTTATTGGTCAATGATAAGTAATTGAGATGGATGTTTCCAGGAGCTGGAAACAGCTGATTACTGTTATACAGACCTTTTGAATCCAAAACTTATTAAAGGATCTGTAGTTAAACTTAACACTTCATAAGGATTATTAAATATATATTAGATAAAACATACCATAACAAATAGCAAATATGACCTGTATCAAACTTCGTTATCTCAGCTCGGTCCATGATAGTTAATGTTATCCGAAAGAGTTTATGTATCTAATAGTTTTATTATCCAACACAGCGAAATATGTTTCATAGTCGTGCCACCACAGAGTGGCAGAAACTCGTGTGATAATTCTAAATGATTAGTTTGTTTGATATTAGGCACAAAGCTACACAATGGGCCGTTTGTGCTCTACACAACGTGAGTATCGAAACCCGATTTTTTGCATTATAACTTCTCAATCTTAATCTGTATTTAACATAAAACGATATTGTATGCGTACCATATTCAGATAACCACAACACAAAGAGAGTGAACTAAAAAGTCTTAGCTGATAAATCTGAAAAGGAATAACAATACATAGTTGACCCAAGGGCGTCTTACGATAACTCAGTTTAGTAATCTCTGGACAAACTCATTTAATCTCTCCCAACTTTTACACGTCGACAAGGAGTTGGAAAGCGACACAGAAAATTAATAGAGGGTAACGGACTAAGTAAACACTAGTCACATTCCACAAATAGAAGCTAACGGATTAAGTAAACACTAGTCACACTCCACAAATAAAGGGTAACGGATTAAGTAAACACTAGTCACACTCCACAAATAGAGGGTAACGGATTAAGTAAACACTAGTCACACTCCACAAATAGAGGGTAACGGATTAAGTAAATACTAGTCACACTCCGCAAATAGAGGGTAATGGATTAAGTAAACACTAGTCACACTCCACAAATAGAGTGTAACGGATTAAGTAAACACTAGTCACACTCCACATAGGAACTATTATAAACTATTATAGTCACACTCCACAAATAGAGTGAAACGGATTAAGTAAACACTAGTCACATTCCACAAATAGAGGGTAACGGATTAAGTAAATACTAGTCACACTCTACATAGGAACTATTATAAAAAATGTTTGCAATATAAGGGAAATTAACTATTTAAATTTATAACATTAAAAAAAACATTAAATTCCAGTCCTCAATATGAATACTTATTACATAATACTTGTACAAACACCTGGAAGTATTAGGAAATTAAATAAAAGTCACTCTTTTTATCTTAATAAACTCTTATATAACAGTATCGGTTGGCTAATACCATTATCGGTTGACTAATACAAATATCGGTTGACCAATACCAATATCGGTTGCCCAATACCAATATCGGTTGAGCAATACCAGTATCGGTTGAATAATACCAATATCTGTTGACCAATACCATTATCGGTTGAATAATACCAATATCGGGTGACCAATACCAATATCGGTTGAATAATACCAATATCGGTTGATCAATACCATTATCGATTGAATAATACCAATATCGGTTGCCCAATACCAATATCGGTTGATCAATACCATTATCGATTGAATAATACCAATATCGGTTGCCCAATACCAATATCGGTTGATCAATACAATTATCGGTTGAATAATACCATTATCGGTTGAATAATACCAATATCGGTTGACCAATACCAATATCGGTTAACCAATACCATTATCGCAGCGTCACTAGAAATCGAATACGTTTAAGTCATCCTTATGACAACGCCACAGAGTGGACACAAATTCGTATATAAATCAAGTAAATATAAGTAAGCGATCCTCATACGTATCTCTACTTTCAATTCATTTATTTGTTAAGCACTTTTATAACGGTATTAGGTTCAAATTATGGCTTGGTCGTTCGGGATTTGAAATTGCAAGTTTCTAACCGATATGATTTCATTTCTTTAGAAAAACCTCTAGCTTAGCTTCTCACAAGAGAAATGAAGGTTCGTATAAAGTAGGTTTAATAGGCTGTATAAGAAGCATATTTTCGTAACACACCCATTTCAAAAATATATCTCTATATTCTGAATTGAAAAAATGTTTGTCATATTATTATTATTAGAATACTTAAGTATCTTTTACTTGTATTTAATTAACAATTTAAGTATTTTCAAATTCGGTAGAACGTTGGAAACCAATAATCAGCAATGTGCGTTTTTTTTTTTACTTTTGAAAAATCTTTTGAGCTAATAAAAACAAACAATAAATAACACAAGTAGCGTCTGTGGTTCGAGTTGGTATTTTGGTCTTTTCCTCCCTTCTTTACTAGATTCAATCTAGATCTCCTCCTTCCTTCTTTACTAGGTTCAATCTAGACCTCTTCCTCCTTTCTTTACTAAGTTTAATTTAGACCTTTTCCTCCCTTCTCTACTAGGTTTAATCTAGACTTCTTCCCCCTTCTTTACTAGGTTCAATCTAAACCTCTTCCTCCCTTCTTTACTATGTTCAATCTAGACCTCTTCCCCCCCTTCTTTACTAGGTTTAATCTAGACCTTTTCCTGCCTTCTTTATTATTTTCAATCTAGACGTCTTCTTCCCGTCTTTACTAGGTTCAATCTACACCTCTTCCCTCGTCCTTTATTAGTTTCAATCTAGACCTCTTCCTCCCTTCTTTATTAGGTTCAATCTAGACCTCTTCTTCCCTCTTTACAAGGTCCAATCTAGACCTCTTCCTCCCTTCCTTATTAGGTTCAATCTAGACCTCTTCCCCTTCTTTACTAGGTCCAATCTAGACCTCTTCATCCCTTCTTTACTAGGTTCAATCTAGACCTCTTCTTCCCTCTTTAATAGGTCCAACTAGACCTCTTCATCCCTTCTTTACTAGGTTCAATCTAGACCTCTTCCTCCCTTCTTTACTAGGTTCAATCTAGACCTCTTCTTCCCTCTTTAATAGGTTCAATCTAGACATTTTCCTCCCTGCTTTAGCAGCCTCTTATATAGAGTTATTTTCTGTATTTCTATGCAAGTTGGCATGCGTTTTAGAAGTTGATGGGTTACTGGTACCTATTTTTGCGTTTGTTTATATTTTATGGGTTTTTTTTGGGGGGAGGTGTTTATTTTTTAAGAGTTTTTACTGCTGTTGTATTTGTGTATGGGGGCATTGGCTGTACTGTTGGTGTGGGTAGCAACGGGATGGTAATGAATCAAAAGGGAAAAACTGTTTTGTTTGTTTTGAATTTCGCGCGAATTTACTCGAGGGCTATCTGCGCTAGTCGTCCATAATTTTGAAATGATAGACTAGAGAGAAGAGAGCTAGTCAACGCCATCCACCGCTAAATATTGTGTTACTCTTTACCAACGAACAATAGGATTGATCATGGCATCATAACACCCCAATGATTGAAAGAGTGAGCAAGTTCCAGGAAGAGATACGAGCCCACGACCCTCAGACTGTGAGTCGAGAGCCCTAACCACCAGGACATGCCCAGCCTAGAGAAAAACAAAAATGTAACTCTAAGAACAAAACGCAAACACAATAGCAAAGGAAATATACTTAATCACAAGAAGAAAGAAAAACAATAAAAGTAGAATTAATAATATTAATATAATATAACCAATGTCTGATAGTCCAAATACAACAGAATTAACAAAATTTCTGTCTACAGAAATGGAAAATTAGTTAGTAAATATATTTTATTCAATGTTCTGTTTTGTAATAGACAAAAATGAAAATAAACTTATTAATTTGAGACATTCTTGTTCAGTGTGACGTTGGAGAATGCGACACTATTTGTACAGATCTCCAAAGGTACTTACTGAATTGATTTCAGATTTGTGCACGAAGCGTTGTTAAATATTTTAATCAGTTATTTCTGGCACTTTTTCCGGTTATTCCAATATCTGAAAACAGATATGTCTTAAACAATATGGCAGCGGATTGAAATCTAAGCGCTGTAACTGACGAGTAACTTTCCATGATAGGATATTGATCCTGTTTTTTTTTTATATTTCATGTTAGGTTTACACAAGCTTAACTTTTTTTAATTATACTATTCTTGTAAAAAAAAACACTGTAAAATAAAGGCAGGTTCTACCATTAAGGAACAACAAGTTTATACAGAAACAAGCGTATATTGTTTCTATATAGACTTGTTGCTCCTTAATAGTAGACCTATATTTCTGAAAATACTATTTTTAATACATTAAAATTGTAGATGTACATGTACGATGCAAGGTTTTTGATACCGAGTTGACTGAAACTTGTAGATGTAAACGTGCGATGCAAGATTTTTGACAGTGAATTGACTGAAACTTGTAGATGTACACGTGCGATGCAATGTTTTTGATACCAAATTGACCGAAACTTGTAGATGTACACGTGCGATGCAAGGTGAGAGATTTATTAAATTTAACAAACCATTTCTATGATCAATTTATTGAATTTATAACAATCGTAGAAATATTGTTTTACTATTTATGAAAACGGATAGTGTTTTTGTACTAAGTAATGTAATGAAAGAGGAAACGGGACAAATCCCATCAGTACCCCTAACGGTCACCTCACTAACTGATTTATATTTCGACATCACTAGAGCTATGAAACATATGCATTTAAAAACATAATAGCTTCTTGACGCATTCCGAAACATTCCTAGTTGATTAAACCATATTTGATAGGTGCAAGTGTAAAAGCCTAGTAGGAGTTAGAGGACAGACAAACAAACTTCAATATAAAATATCACTGTTCATTGATTATTTTTTAAATATATTATTTCGGCATTTTGTCAATATTCTTCAGTTACATGCTACGAAGTATAAGTATTATTGTGATGGCTAGTATTTTGATTTGTCTATTCTGAAGTTTTGGAACATTTATTTTTTAACATACCTTATTTCAATAGCTTGCCATTTTGTACTGTTTCTACAAGTCCCCGTTTTAGTATTCCTTTGAAGTACCGCAGCTTTCCAGGATTTCAGACAAATTAAGAATTTCTTGAGTTCCACGTAGTTTAGTGACAAACTGTATAGGTGCTGTATATCAGTTTATGACTGCATTTTATCACATATAGGTCAACCATATAAGGTTATAGAGCATCTAGAAACTGGTGGTAATCAACCAGACAATACTTTATCTGATACATCGTTTGGTGAGTTTCATTATGTCAGTTCGACATTACATCAGATGTCTAAAAGTGTGGTAATATTATGTTGATAAAACAATACTACTTGCTCTTGCCTGTGTTGCCCGCCACCTATCGTAACACATATTATCTTATTAATACAATTATTAGTTTTCTACAGCATACGAGAAAGACATGTCACTCATTATTCTTATGTTTACACAAAAACAAATTTGCTAAGGTAAGGAAGATAAAATATACTGTTTTACTGAAGAAATTTGCTAAGGTAAGGAAGATAAAATATACTGTTTTACTGAAGAAATGTGCTAAGGTAAGGAAGACAAAATATACAGTTTTAGTGAAAAAAATGTGCTAAGGTAAGGAAGATAAAATATACTGTTTTACTGAAGAAATTTGCTGAGGTAAGGGAGATAAAATATACTGTTTTACTGAAGAAATTTGCTGAGGTAAGGAAGATAAAATATAAAGTTTTACTGAAGAAATTTGCTAAGGTTAGTAAGTTAAAATACACTGTTTTACTGAAGAAATTTTCTGAGGTAAGGAAGATAAAATATACTGTTTTAGTGAAAAAATTTGCTGAGGTAAGGAAGATAAAATATACAGTTTTACTGAAGAAATTTGCTAAGGTTAGTAAGATAAAATACACTGTTTTACTGAAAAAATTTGCTGAGGTAAGGAAGATAAAATATACAGTTTTACTGAAGAAATTTGCTGAGGTAAGGAAGATAAAATATAATGTTTTACTGAAGAAATTTGATGAAGTAAGGAAGATAAAATATACAGTTTTACTGAAGAAATTTGCTGAGGTAAGTAAGATAAAATACACTGTTTTACTGAAGAAATTTGCTGAGGTAAGGAAGATAAAATATACTGTTTTACTGAAGAGAAACTTTACATATACATTTAGAAAATTCTAAAGGCTTTGCAAATGAAATATGAAAACTGTAAAATGGAAAAAGTATTTTTAATCTTCATATAAAAATCACCTTGCTCTCAAACTAGTCAAAGTTTGAGTCAGTCTCTTACTCCATAAATTCACAGACAAAACCTGACAATGAATATTAAAGCCACGGCAACAATTGTAAACATCTTTAATGAACGTTTCGGAATTACCCTTATTCTCCACCTAACTCTCATATGTTTTCTCACAACGAAACGTCATCACACCCCGATGGTTCGCAAATTTAGACTGCTTAACTTAGCTATACAGATCACAATGCGAACCTTAAAATCTATCTAACTAATATCACTTTACTTGATTGTGTATTTGTTATAGCAATTCTACGAATAATCAACGATCCCTACTTTCCGTTAAATGTTTAATTTTTTTCATATATATTATCTTTTAATCTTCGTACACCGTCTGTATATTTTATCTGTAATAGGATACTAATATCAACTTGCAAAGTATTATTTAAGTTTGAATTCAAACACGACTTCTTCCAGAAATAATAGACGAACAGCCACGTAACAGTATTGAAAGGCTAGTGTTACACATAGTAAAGTACGTCCTCGAAGATCCCGTATAGATTTTTTATAACAAGCCGTGTAACTCTATCTGTCTTGTTATTTAACTGAGAGTCCTTCCGAATTCCCATTACGGTATGACTAGTGGAATTGAGTTACCGTAAGTGTACATATTTTTCCAGTAGCAGAACGTCAAATTTCTTTTACAATGTGTCATGTTTTTGATATTATCAGAATACATTTCAACTTCTTGATCAGATTCAAAATCTTTCGAAGGTAAGATAAGAAACTCGTAATTTATTCATTGTAAGTACAATGTAGTCAGAGTTATTTACCTTTCAAAGATGGAGATCTCATTTCAGTTTATAATGTCACTTTTTCTAACTAGTGTTGTGTGTTTAGTTTGAAGATTTGCCACCCATGTGTTAACATAGATCAACATATTTATATCGAAACCACTAACTTTTTCCACCTCTAATCCATTTTTTTCGCTCCTCTTCTTGAATATTCTACAAAGTCATTCCAAGAGAATTAACTTGTTATTTTACAGAAGCCCCCCAGTGGCACAGCGGTATGTCTTCGGACTTACAACGCTAGAATCCGGGTTTTGATACCCATAGTGGGCAGAGCACAGATAGCCCATTGTGTAGCTTTGTGCATAATTTCGAACAAACAAAGAAACAAAAAAAATTTACGGAAATACTATCTAAAATAGTAAGTTTTACCAAGTCACTGTTTACCCACACTATTTAACTAAATCAGTTAAGCTATCGAACTTTCTATTTTTGGATGAAATATTCCAGAAGTTTACATATTCGACTTCAGTGAGTTCAGCGAATAAAAAAAAAAGCTTACTTTAGAAACGTGCCAAGGTTAATAATATTAAAGACAGTACATCATCGTAAGGCTTAGCTATTGTGAACTTAAGGTAACCTGTCCTGATTCCTTCTCTGAATTATTACAACAACCTTGTAGTCCTTAAATATACCTTTAAAGATTTAGAAGCACTCGAGGGTTTAGTGGATTTTGTGAAACACTGAACTTAAGTCAGGTACTACTACTATGTGAAGTGCGTATCATTCGAGCTCTTGGAGTACTTACATTCAGCATAGGGATTATCTCTCTCTAGGCTTAAAGCGAGCTTCATCTGTTAATCAGTAAAAATGATAAACCATGAACACTAAGTAATGAGACACCATCTGCATCAATCTGATTCTTCTTTGATCAGTAATACTCGTATAAACACACTGTCGCTATTCTGAATATAAACTTACATTATTAATCTATAAACATATGTTGACTACTCATTAACACTGAAAAGATTTAATTACTCTTCCTTAGATATATCTGAATATTGACGCATCACAAAGTCCTTCCAATAAAGTTCACGGATTCTTTGTTTAATTTATATGAGGTCATTGGAGTTATTTAATATAAACATATATATATATGTGTGTCTCTAAGACTAAGAATTGTCATTCTGAATTCCAAGAGGCGGTGTGGAAAGACATAGAATGTCTGACATTACTGTTAGGTTATTATTAACGAGGCTTAGACCAATATTGAAACAAGAACGATGAAAACCCAGTCATTTTCAATGTATGACGCGTAATATTCACAAAAGTTTTTTTTTATTTTTCAGTAACAATGGAACAAACAAGAATATCAAACTGACGAAACCATAATTTTAATATCACAATAACTGAGATAGCTACCAGAACTTTTCCACGAACATGAGTTTCATACTAGGCGTGTATAGTGAACGAAACACCTTTCAAAACCTTCCATATATATATACATATATATGCTATGAGAAAAATTATAAAATAATGTAATGATATGAAAGCAATGTTTACCGGCCGGAAATATTTGTACTTCGAAGATAGCTCTGTTAGCCTATGAGTAACAATAAGAGAGGTGAAACCTAAAAGTGTAATGACAGTGATTAGGGTGAAATAAGTGTAGAAAAAAATACTATATTTAGTTTGTTTCTCCATCTTAATTACGATTTTCAGTTTCTTCTCCTTCTTCAAAGAAGGTGTTCGTGAAATACGACTATGAACTGGCTGTGTTTTTATAACACTAGCAATAATTTATATAATGATCATAAAACATTTTGGATACAGAATATATGAACTTTTAGTAGAAAATAAGTCAGGTACTTTTGATTTGATAAAAAATAAGAAATTTGGAATGCACCGTTGAAATATTTTTGACTTTGCAGTTTGTCTTTATGTTGAAATATTTTTGACTTTGCAGTTTGTCTTTATGTTGAAATATTTTTGACTTTGCAGTTTGTCTTTATGTTGAAATATTTTTGACTTTGCAGTTTGTCTTTATGTTGAAATATTTTTATTTGTTATGATTATAACTATTTCTGCATGTATTAGCTATTCAAAATGTAAAAAAAGAATATGATCTACGAAGCTGTGCGTTAATAATTGGGTTTTGACACGCATATGATCTACGTAGCTGTGCTATAATAATTTGGATTTTTACACGTGTATGATCTACGTAACTGTGCTTTAATAATTGGGTTTTTACATTTATATGTAGCTGTGCGCTAATAATTGGACTTTAACACGTATATGTAGCTGTGCGTTAATAATTGGATTTTTAGACTACATGATCTACATAGCTGTGCTTTAATAATTGTATTTTTACATCTATATGATCTACGTAACTGTGCGTTAGTAATTGGACTTTGACACGAATATGTAGCTGTGCGTTAATAATTGATCTTTAACACGTATATGTAGCTGTGCGTTAATAATTGGACTTTGACACGTTTATGTAGCTGTGCGTTAATAATTGGGTTTTAACACGTATACGATCTACGTAGCTGTGCTTTAATAATTTAATTTTTACACGTATATGATCTACGTAACTGTGCGTTAATAATTGGATTTTGACACGTATATGTAGCTGTGCGTTAATAATTGGGTTTTGACACGTATATGATCTACGTAGCTGTGCGTTAGTAATTAGGTTTTGACACGTATATGTAGCTGTGCGTTAATAATTGGGTTTTGACACGGATACGATCTACGAAGCTGTGCGTTAATAAATGCGTTTTGACACGTATACGATCTACGTAGCTGTGCTTTAATAATTTAATTTTTACACGTATACGATCTACGTAGCTGTGC
>NW_013671672.1:10899-14271 GCF_000517525.1 Limulus polyphemus
AAAAACATTCCTTTACATGTTATACTGGTGGAAACATTCCTTTACGTGTTATACTGGTGGAAACATTCCTTTACGTGTTATACTGGTGGATACATTCCTTTACATGTTATACTGGTGGAAACATTCCTTTACGTGTTATACTGGTGGAAACATTCTTTTACGTGTTATACTGGTGGAAACATTCCTTTTCGTGTTATACTGGTGGAAACATTCCTTTACGTGTGATACTGGTGGAAACATTCCTTTACGTGTTATACTGGTAGAAACATTCCTTTTCGTGTTATACTGGTGGAAACATTCCTTTACGTGTCATACTGGTGGAAACATTCCTTTACGTGTTATACTGGTGGAAACATTCCTTTACGTGTTATACTGGTGGAAACATTCTTTTACGTGTGATACTGGTAGGTTCTCGTAGAACTGGCTCTTCATTTTGAGGAAACTGCAACTACATTGTGATATATTACTAATATGATCTGGAACTACATTCTGATATTTTACTGATATGATCTGCAACTACATTGTGATATTTTACTGATATTATCTGCAACTACATTGTGATATTTTACTAACATGATCTGGAACTACATTCTGATATTTTACTAATATGATCTGGAACTACATTCTGATATTTTACTGATATGATCTGGAACTACATTCTGGTCGTTTTTTACTGATATGATCTTGAACTACATTGTGATATTTTACTAATATGATCTGGAACTACATTGTGTTATTTTACTGATATTATCTGCAACTGCATTGTGATATTTTACTGATATGATCTGGAACTACATTCTGATCGTTTTTTACTGATATGATCTTGAACTACATTGTGATATTTTACTGATATTATCTGTAACTACATTCTGATCGTTTTTTACTGATATGATCTTGAACTACATTGTGATATTTTACTAATATGATCTGGAACTACATTGTGATATTTTACTGATATTATCTCCAACTACATTGTGTTATTTTACTGATATTATCTGCAACTGCATTGTGATATTTTACTGATATGATCTGGAACTACATTGTGATATTTTACTGATATTATCTGGAACTACATTGTGATATTTTACTGATATTATCTGGAACTACATTGTGATATTTTACTAATATGATCTGGAACTACATTCTGATATTTTACTGATATGATCTGGAACTACATTCTGATCGTTTTTTACTGATATGATCTTGAACTACATTGTGATATTTTACTAATATGATCTGGAACTACATTGTGATATTTTACTGATATTATCTGCAACTACATTGTGATATTTTACTGATATGATCTGGAACTACATTTTGATATTTTAGTAATATGATCTGGAACTACATTGTGATATTTTACTGATATTATCTCCAACTACATTGTGATATTTTACTGATATTATTTCCAACTACATTGTGATATTTTACTGATATGATCTAGATGTACATTGTGAAAGTTCTTTATTTTTGTAATGTGTAATGTTGTACATTGACTGTTTGGTTTCTTTAAACAGATACTGAGTTATTTTTCTAATATGGTTGTTCGTTGTTAGGTGCTTTTGCTGTATTTATCAAAATGTCAAATTTGCTGAAGTAGCCTTAGTAATATGTGAACAGATTTGATAGAAAGTCGCTATGGGTAAAAACATAATAACAGAGTTAAAATATAAAATACTTTCATTGTAAAACAGAGCTCTCGAGCACAATATGTATTCATTCAAATCAAGTTGGTAATAACTAATTATGTTTTATCGGTGTTATATTATATAAATTAATTAATGAAATTAGTTAGTTAATTGCATTGGTTTCCTAGAATATACAGTAGTACAAAAAGAAAAGAAAAACCAAAAGAGAAACCCTAAATTTTTAAATAAGTAAACGAAATGAGAGATAATTACACCATATTTTTAATTGGTTTATTAACATGTATATGGGTTTGAGAGTAGAAATAATTGCAAACATACAGTGTATGTGCTACATGATAAGTTTAAAAATGTACGTAGGTTACTGGTTGAGTTACAATACTCCTATTCCTTGAGCGTATAATTGTTGCTATCGGATACTGAGCAAGGTAGGCAAACATGGACGTCGAATTCACAGTTAAACTGTATCATGAACAAAGTACAAGTCCCGAAAGTTGGACAAAACCTTTCATGGCGAGAAATTTCCGTTTAGGTTTCTACTTGAAACACACGCAAAAATATCATTAACCAATGGTTTCTGCAACACTCTACGTGTGTTTAACATTCTGTGCATTATGTTTGCAACCCGTTTAGAGGCATATAAATGTACATTTCCAAAGAAACATACATACACGAGCATATACATGTATGGAAACAAAAGTCGAGGTAAATTTATTGTGTTGTTAGGTTTTTTCTTTTGCTGTTATTTTGGTGAATAGTTTACGCGCGTTGTTCACTATTTTGTTTAGTCGTTTGATAGGCAAATGTGTTAATCTAAGGGGAAAACAGCTCAACCATTTGTGAATAAGAAATTTTGAAAAAACACACACACAAAAAAAAATATAATTTCACTTGTTTGTAAGATGAAGAAAAGGGAATATTTATTTCGGTAAAAAACTACGCTCATGCTTATTCCTAATGTTGTATTAATGCTCTTCTTGTTGCGTAGCTTACTCAAAATATTTTTACATGTGTTGTTTTCATTTTACTTAGTCATGCCACGTTTACAGAAGTAAATTACACTTTCCAGAGTACGCAGGTCTGTGGCGAACATATTCGGAAGATATGTATTAAAACTTAAGATTCCACAACGAGGGCGTTACATATGAAAGCAATTATTGGTTATGATTTAATACCTATGCAACTAGATTTGATTTAACATCTGTCCTATTGAATGTGATTTAATACCTACGAAGTTGGATTTGATTTAACACCTGTCCTATTGGATGTGATGTAAAGCCTACCCTATTGAATGTGGTGTAACATCTGCCATATTCGATGGATTTAACATTTGTCCTACTGGATGTTATGTAAAGCCTACCCTATTGGATGTGGTGTAATATCTGCCATATTGGATGGATTTACCACCTGTCCTATTGGATGTTATGTAAAGCCTACCCTATTGGATGTTATGTAAAGCCTACCCTATTGGATGTTATGTAAAGCCTACCCTATTGGATGTGGTGTAACATCTGCCATATTGGATAGATTTAACACCTGTCCTATTGGATGTTATGTAAAGCCTACCCTATTGAATGTGGTGTAACATCTGCCATATTGGATGGATTTAACATTTGTTCTACTGGATGTCATGTAAAGCCTACCCTATTGGATGTGGTGTAACATCTGCCATATTGGATGGATTTAACACCTGTCCTATTGGATGTTATGTAAAGCCTACCCTATT
>NW_013671672.1:14829-16530 GCF_000517525.1 Limulus polyphemus
CGATGAATTTAACAATTGTCCTACTGGATGTGATGTAAAGCCTACCCTATTGGATGTGCTGTAACATCTGTATATTGGATGCGGTTTAACACCTGTAATGAATGATGTACAAGGTATGAACAAAAGTTACGATATAAGCAACTCAAATTGCTCAAAAATATCTTTAAGGAAAGTTGTAAAAATGGATGCTAATTTAATATTATTTTAGTGTAGGTTGAATAAGACCAAGTACAGTCCACTTGGAAGGTATATTATGGTGGTTAAAACTCTAAACGTATAGCCATATAAGGACTTCGTAGAAATTTTCAATTATATTGCAATAATACAACTGTTATTCTCTAGGTCAAGTCAAGGTCATAATCACGTCTAACAGTAGAAGCTAGAATTAACAGAACAACACTACAGGTCTCTCCGTGTCCATGGTCCTCTTTTTAGCCTATTTCATTGTAATCCTCAGGGTTCCATCTGCCGTCAATAGGACCACTTCCCTGGAACTAACATTTTTAATATTAAATTCAGATGTTGAGATGTGTCCAAGTTATGTCAGGTCTCAATTGTAGAAGATTTATAAAGATACCTCCTTGATATCCTTATATTCCGTGTAGAAAACTCTACAGAGCCACCTATGAGTAAAATATACTTTGTTTGTAATCCAATCTTTTCAAGACTGCGAGCATATAATAGTTATCCTCGCAGTTTAGAAATGTACGATAAAACCTGCAAGACTATGGGCAAATTTGATTGTATTCATTGCAAGAGGATATATTTTAAAGATGTCCTAAACGATTAAAAGCTCTCCTGTTGGACCGCGTTTACCGAACACTCATAGGTTTTATATCTAGCCAGCCTTAGGCATATCTGTTGTAACGTGTGGAGATCCGAGAACTGTGGAGATGTTTCCATAAGAGCTCTAGTATTATCAGTGAGATAGAAAGGAAATTTCTATTAATATAGCGTAAACACCCAATGTCTGAAATGACTATAATGCCTTAAAACAATATTTACAACATTTAGTTTACATATTCTGATAAATTAATTTTTTTTCAGCATATTTACATATATATATATAACGCAGAGATTTTACAGTCACCCAAACGTCAAAGTCACAGTTACCAAAATACAGGAAGACGCTATAAATTAAATTTCAATCTTATTTGAATCCCAAATTAATATCTATTGAAAACTCAATTCCATGACCACAGGGAAATGAAAAAGGAATAAAGGTGTAGAGTGGGAGTGGTGTCTATATATGGTGTATAGAGTGGTATATGTGGGAGTGGTGTATGTCGTATCTATATCTAATTACAAAATCTATTTTCTATTCAAATATTATAAATAATGATCGCTTGAAAATCCTTCATATTTTAAGAAAACTTTGGGTGTGATTAATATAAAACAAACGGAAAGCCTAATATGCAACACGATGAGTTGCGGTATAGTGGCGTTGATGTGTACAGTCTAATCTAAAACACTTTGAGTTCAAGTAGAAAGATGTTTATGTATACATCCTTATTTAAAACACCTTGAGTCCAGGTATAGTGGTGTTGATGTATACAGTCTAATATAAAACACGTTGATTTCAGATATAACGGTATTTATGTATACAGCCTTCTCTAAAACACGCTGAGTTCAGGTATAGAAGATGTTGATGTATGCAGCCTAATCTATAACACTTTCAGTTCAGATATATATAGCTGTTGA
>NW_013671672.1:17530-26697 GCF_000517525.1 Limulus polyphemus
CAGCCTAATCTATAACACTTTCAGTTCAGATATATATAGCTGTTGACGCATAGTGTTTTAGAGAAGGCTGTATACATCAACATCTTCTATACCTGAACTCAACCAGCCTAATTTAAAACATATTCATCTCAAATTTGGAGGTGTTGATGTATATAGCCTATTACACAACACATTGAGTTAAGGTTTAATGGTGTTATTTAATTTTGAGTTCATATATTGAGTTGTTGATTTATATAGTCTTACAATGTTGTAGTTAGTTAAGCTGAGATAGAACTTACCAATTCACTTCTGATTTAAAACGTTTTTACATATCTTAGCGGTATTATTAGCAGTGAAGTTATAGTATTTTTAATGTTTTACCTATTGTTTCTGTCAGGAAGCTTGCGTTATTTAAGTTGTTAATTTATATAGTCTTACAATGTTGTAGTTAGTTAAGCTGAGATAGAACTTACCAATTCATTTCTGATTTAAAACGTTTTTACAAATCTTAGCGGTATTGTTAGCAGTGAAGTTATAGTATTTTTAATGTTTTACCTATTGTTTCTGTCAGGAAGCTTGCGTTGTGTAAGTTGTTAATGTTATTTTCGATCAAAGCAAGCTATCCAAATTGATCAGAACACAAAATAAAACAGTAAAACATTCCACTGGAATATTAAATTTGTTTACGATTTCTAGTTGTTATTATTAGAAGGATATTTTTCATTAGTTGGATATCCTTGCTGTTAGCTATAATTTTGACTGTAATCCTGTTAATATATCACGAGGTTCGATCAGTTCAGTAGACTTATGTTAGTCATAAATCCATATGATAAGCTAGCAATAGAAATACATTTTTACTGTAAAAATATTAGGATAAAAAGTAAATAAATTAAACATCTGAACGATATTGTTATTTTAAGTTACATTAAATAATAAAATATTTGTTTGTAGTTAAGCTCAAAGCTATACGATGTGCTATCTGTGCTGTGCCCGTTACGGGAATCGAAATCCCTATTTTAGAGTTAAAAGCATACATACTTACCGCTCTAGGGGGTCGGTTGCAAGCTTAATATGACCCTCCCTAAAAATACTCTCTGCTCTATGTAATCCCACTAAAAACACTAACCATATCTTTGGTGATAATAACTTTGATCATATAGAAAAATATCAACTCATTATTCTACGTAACAAATTGCCCTCCTATTTAATTTTAGTTTGTTTTGGGAAAGATTAGTTACATAGGGAAGAATAAGCATAGTTATTTTTCATTCAATTTAATTTATATATATATATTTATTTATTTATTGAGCTACGAATAACGTAAGTGCTTTGATGTTGCTTCTTAAAGCCATATTAAACAAATTTTATCCTTTCAATTTTGACAAACGTATATTTAACTTGTATATTGACTTTGGCCAATTGTGAGGCTTTATTGGAATTAAGAACGAAAACACTGTTGATGTCATGTTTATCTCGTTTATAAGCTAATTTGGAATTATGGTTACATTACGTTGTATAATCAATAATGATCATAATTCTTGGGAATTGTAGACCTGCTGTTCCTATACCGTTATAACTAGCATGTATTTTAACAAACACACTTAAATACTGCCGTTAAATCTTCAAATTAAAATATTTCTGTTTTAATGTATAATTCCTTTATGAATTTAAAGCGCTTTTAATATTAGCTTTCAGTTATAAAGGAAGCATATTTTTCAGGTATATTATGTCTGTTCACATACATTCATACATAAAGAATAATATACGAAGATCTTTCATGATTTTAAGTGCAATATTTAAATGCTTGCTTTCATAAGTTATACATGTTGATCATTTATCAATTTTGGCCTCTTTTTTTTTATAGAAATTTGTTTAAAAACTTCAGGAAAAGGACGATAGATGTCTCAATTTAGTAGTAAACCATACAATGCGTTCAAATGATTATTTCATACTTGAACATTTAAGATTAATTATTTTTAAATTAGGTACTAATTATTTATAGAATGACTAATTCAAATGGATGCAAAAATAAACTTGTTACATCTAATATTCCACGTTTTCTAATTACATATGAAAACAAATACGCTGAACCGGGAGGAAGGAAATTAGGGGTTCGTGCCTCCAACCCTTTGATCCGGTAGCAAAATATCCCATTCAATGGGGGATAGAAACATGTGTACAAGTATAGGAAAGTCGCTGGTTAAATGGTCTCGATTACCAAATTAGGTGTTCCTAATCGTCTCCCCTCCCCCAACTCAAATTTGTTCCAGCGTCCGTGTTTGGAGGATGCTCGTACATTAAGCTGTTAACTTTAGTATTAATAGTAGCGTTCCCTGTTTCTGAAATTGTCAATAAATTTTGTTTTAATTTTAAACATATGCCATTCTGTTTGTTAGCACTGACAACATGTTGAACGTGCATTTATTACACAATTTCAGAAGTATTTTAAAACTTGAGTTGGTGAGCTCGACAACCGACCCACGTAATATCGCATGGTCTTGTAATATTCTGTGATCTTTCATACTTGGTGAGCTCAAAACCGACCCACGTAATATCGTATTGTCTTGTAATATTCTGTGATTTTTCATACTTGGTGAGCTCGACAACCGACCCATGTAATATCATATGGTCTTGTAATATTCTGTGATATTTCATACTTGGTGAGCTCGAAAACCGACCCATGTAATATCGCATGGTCTTGTAATATTGAAAGATCACAGAATATTACAAGACCATACGATATTACATGGGTCGGTTTTCGAGCTCACCATATATGGAAGATCACAGAATATTACAAGACCATACGATATTACATGGGTCGGTTGTCGAGCTCACCAAGTATGAAAGATCACAGAATATTACAAGACCATGCGATATTACATGGGTCGGTTGTCGAGCTCACCAAGTATGAAATATCACAGAATATTACAAGACCATACGATATTACATGGGTCGGTTGTCGAGCTCACCAAGTATGAAATATTACAGATACTTGGTGAGCTCGACAACCGACCCATGTAATATCGTATGGTCTTGTAATATTCCATACTAATCTGAAAACGTGAGACGTAGACAACTTTCCCTGACCTAATAATGGAGTTAATTTTTTTACATTTTTAACACTCTTCGATTAGCTTTCTCCAGAATATTAAAACAAAAGTCAAAATTTCATTAAGCAAATAAGGACCCGCATGTAATAATTGCTATACCAACTAACCTTTGTAAGAATATATAAGAACCTTCTATTATTTTACAAAACATTGTAATGTTTCTCAAAGATTCACTGAAAGATTCTGTTTCTTTAATTGTTGTCCTCGTGCTAGATTTGACGGTTGAATAATCTTGTTTGTAGACATTTACAGTACTATATCTATATGATTTTGGAATATGTTTTGCAATCTGAATAAATGTTAAGCTAGAAATTCGAGATCGACAATAAAATTAATTTATAGCGAATTTCCATAGATAAAGCTACGATAATCTCCTATTGAAGAATTACATTTTGTTAATTAAAATTAAAGGCTTAATGAAAGTGAGCTTAATTTAAAACTTATCTTGTTAAAAGACGCCGGTTTTCAATTTGTGAAAGCTCGTTTAGATTAGTTTAAACAGCAATGCCTCCTTTACAATAAGCCCACTTTCATTAGTCTTAGAAACAGATTCAATAGGTTGAATGTCTCCAGCTCCAATAGTATCTTCCAGTTTTCAAAGAAGAAGTATAGTTTTATCACATAGCGTTAATAATCTTAAGTCTCACTTTCTATAGATCAAGGATACTTGTGAATAAATGAAATTAAACGCCTCTCTAGGTCTCGATATTCATTACATTTTACTTGATTCGTATAAACTAAGCAAAATTCAGGTGTAAATATAGCGTGACATCTCAAGTTTGCGTGCAAGAAACTGTTATCCGGGGACTGGAGTATTTCTTGTGTAATCTCTCAAATCTCTAGGAAATGTAACGGTCTCTGGTTATAGTTGATTTTAGATGGTCATAATGGCTATTTCAGTGTACGTAAACTATTACTACCTATCAAAAGTAAATAAATATCTGCTAAATTATCACGTTACGTGGTTAAAGTTGAATATTCAAACTTCTTCCTAATCACTGGAATTCACAAACACCTCTCCCATTTTCTAACTATACATGTTGGCCATCATTTAGAACTTCTGTGAAATATTTCGTGTAAAGCAACTTAAGAGTAAGATATTCATTTCCTTTCATCTTTTAATTGTCCATCCTCACTTTTAGATCCAGTGCTAAAAATTCCGGTTCGAAGAAAGAAGTCTTCTCCCGAGAATAACTAGACCCTTTGATATCAAAACATACGAATCGTAATAGAAAAAAAAAAAAAAATTACTCTACCCGCGGGTAGCAAGATCGTTCTTTCGAAAAATCAACTTTGTCCGTTGTGCTGACGTCAACATCTGGTTTAGTGAGTGTTCGACGTTTAGGTCGCCACGAATATTTTTAGTGACAATTGTCAATGATTTAGAACATTCTCTCAGAAAGTTCCAGTTGACTTTAGGGCTGATTTTAACCTCACCATCGTTATAAGGTTGAACGCTTGCTAGTTAGTTCTCCAGTTTTAAATGAATTCACTTTTTAAACACCACTTATTTTTCTTTTCAACGAGAAATGTTGAGTGTGCGCTAAAAAAGGATTCTAAGTGCATTCAGTTTTTTAACTTAGGACATATTTTCAATTTAGGACATATTTTTAACTTAGGACACGTTTTAACTTAGAACACGTTTTTAACTTAGGATATGCTTTTAACTTAGAACATGTTTTCAATTTAGGACATATTTTTAACTTAGGACACGTTTTAACTTAGAACACGTTTTTAACTTAGGATATGCTTGTAACTTAGAACATGTTTTTAATTTAGGACATGTTTTTAACTTAGGACACGTTTTAACTTAGAACACGTTTTTAACTTAGGATATGCTTTTAATTTAGGCCATGTTTTTAGCTTAGGACATGTTTTTAACTTGGACACGTTTTAACTTAGAACACGTTTTTAACTTAGGATATGCTTTTAACTTAGGACATGTTTTTAACTTAGGACATGTTTTTAACTTAGGCCATGTTTTTAGCTTAGGACATGTTTTTAACTTAGGACACGTTTTTAATTTAGGACATGTTTTTGAATATTCCATGATCGATCTTTTTGAATTTCGTTTATACTTTACATTTAAAAATACAATTTTCAGGAAGCACAAAATTATTGAAAGGACTGAATAAGATATGTTTATTCTTTCAGTATAATCTCATTTTTATTTAAACGTAAAATTCACAAGTATTTTAATTAATACCCGGGCATAATGTATATACATGATAAAGATATAGCAAGAAACATGTGAAAATACATTCACAGCAAGAAATGTTTTATTTGGAACCCTAGATCGTGTTCATAAACCATTAACTTCAAAATTACTATTCAAATCATTGCTTACTTCGAGGAGAAATGAATGAAAACAAACAGAGCATTTGACTCCCAATTTGCGGATTGCAGGATCGAAACCCGTCACCGATCAAGCTTGCCGTTCTAGTAGTGAAGGCGTTATAATGTGACGGCCAATCCCACTATTTGTTGGTAAAGAATAGTCATGACTAGCAGCCCTCCCCTTAATCTACCACTTCAAAATTAAGGACAGTTAGAGCAGACAGACCTCGAGTAATTTTGCGCAAAATTAAATAAACAAAACCGTCGCGTAGCAACAATTACTTAGAACACAATTCAAAATTACCGGAAGTACAAAACGTTTTCAGGAAATTTCGACAAACAACAGATCACTTAGTTAGGTTAAAAGAAACCGTTATAGATAGTTTTAATAAAAGAGAAGCACGGTTGTTCGCCTTCTCGATTTATAGAAGGCCTTTGATACAATCTGGCACTCAGGTCTAAGGTTCCGGATGTTGGAGATGGAACTACCGCGAGGAGTTATTCAACCTGATGTCCAAGTTCCTAAAAAATATAAAATGTCGGGTAAATGTCGAGGGCACCTACTTTGAGTACTTTACTCCAGAGGCAGGAGTACCTCAAGGAGGGGTAGTTATGTATGTAAGGGTCATGCCCTTAGACGACCCAAATTTGCAGATGATGTGGCTATCAGGAAGAGTTCCGAAACACCATCTATAGCAGCCACAAATCTACAACCTTCATCCAATATCATCGCTGAATATAAATCATTATACCAAAAAACAGAAATCCTAAAAATATAGAAACTGATCAGAATCAACCCCAAATTATATCTTAATGAAACACTCCCCCAGACAGCCACATCAGCAAAATTTCTCGGTCTTACATACGGTACAAAATTAACCTGGCAAAAACATAAAAATGAAATATCAAACAAAATCTGGCAAACGATAAATCAAGTTAGTAGTCTGTCAGGAAATAATACAAGAACAACAGCAAGACATATATTTAAAATACACAAAAAATACGTACGACCAGTTATAGAATATGCTGGTACAGCTTCTATTAATATTGCACCCAACAAAATTAAAACTAAATTACAACGAAATGTGATACTCAATAGTGAATATAAAGTTCTCGTTCAATATATTCTCACTTTTTACACAAACTTACAACCATTCCACGACAGACTACTAACCACATCATTCGCTTACATCTAGACAAATCTACATAAAAAGGAAACGTTAGCGCACTTGATCGCCATGATGGAAATGAATACCTCTCACCCATAAATATGTACTCTAAGTTTAGTAGTGTGCCACCTATTGCTAGATCTACCTAATATATCATTTCGTAGTTTATAATGTAGTGTAATAAGAAGGGTATTTATGTAAATACACATAGAATAAGCCAAAGTATGAATGACATTGGAATATATAATGATGAACGTTCGAAGATAAGTGGACATAGCCTTGATAGGGGAATTGAATTCATATAATAAACACTCGTGAAAGCAATACCCTTTTTTATGTCGCGTTCAACATTTGTCAGTGCACACCATACCCATGGTGAGAAATTAAGATCACGCCTATGCTCTGGGTGAAATTACACCCAGAATGCGGGAGGAAGAGGTCAAGATTGCATCTGACACTCCCAGGTCCAAACAAGGACCTAAATCCCGAAGAAGCATAATCAAACGCAACAGCGTTAAATCTTTTCTGTCGCCTGACCAAGCTGTAACTCTGATTGTTTCCGTCACTGTTAATATCAAGCTGTATCTCTGATTGTTTCCGTCACTGTTAGTACCAAGCTGTAACTCTGATTGTTTCCGTCACTGTTAGTATCAAGCTGTATCTCTGATTGTTCCCGTCTCTGTTAGCATCAAACTGTATCTCTGATTGTTCCCGTCTCTGTTAGCATCAAGCTGTATTTCTGATTGTTCCCGTCTCTGTTAGCATCAAGCTGTATTTCTGATTGTTTCCGTCACTGTTAGTACCAAGCTGTATTTCTGATTGTTTCCGTCACTGTTAGTACCAAGCTGTATCTCTGATTGTTTCCGTCACTGTTAGCATCAAACTGTATCTGATTGTTTCCGTCTCTGTTAGTATCAAGCTGTATCTCTGATTGTTTCCGTCACTGTTAGTATCAAGTTATTCCTCTGATTGTTTCCCTCACTGTTAGCATCAAACTGTATCTCTGATTGTTCCCGTCTCTGTTAGTATCAAGCTGTATCTCTGATTGTTTCCGTTAGTGTTAGTATCAAGCTGTATTTCTGATTGTTTCCGTCACTGTTAGTACCAAGCTGTATTTTTTATTGTTCCCGTTAGTGTTAGTACCAAGGTGTATTTCTGGTTGTTCGCTTTGCTCTTAGTATTCTTGGGTCGGGAATTTTTTGTTTTATAATTGCTAAAGAACTGTTGTGAGGAGTTCTATATAGATTTTCTATGGCACTAGCTCACAGATCATGCGCGATTTTCGAGCTTTGCTCGAGTCTCGTTTTATCGGAATAAATGAGCAGTCCAAGTTGCTTTATATTGTAAGCGCACATTTGGGGTTTATGTTGGGTTAGTACGATACTGCGCTGGCTTAATCCACTAATAAGTTAATGGTATTGAATATACAATCTTTCTGTGAAAGCTTGATCTTTCAATATTCACCATTCCTAGTTTTTTATTAAGTAAAATGTCAGCATGGCAAAATTAATTGAATAACATTTAAAAAAAAGGTCAGTATGTAGCTGGACTTCAGAAAATGTTTTTACTCACATATATATTTTTCAAATAAATGAATAAAAGGTCAAAAAAATTTAAATCAATTTATCTTGTATTTTTAGTTGTATACAGTCTTCGACTTCAGAATGTATACGTCCCTACTGCTGTCAGGAGTGGCGATCCCGTGTGGCTGAACTGTACTTACAATTTGGAGTCTGACGATCTGTATTCGTTGAAGTGGTACAAGAACAACGTGGAGTTTTATCGCTATTTACCAAGTGATGACCCACCAGCACAAAAGTACGACCTGTCAGGAGTATATGTGGATGTAAGTAACCTAACATTAGAAACAATTACAATATGTGGAGAAAACTATTAACTAACGTTGCTAGAAAAACGTTCATCCTTTCATTGTTAAAGAAACAAACAAACACCTGCTCTGAAATACAGTTATTAGAATTAAATTTAGATGGCAAGTTGTGTATTAGATTACCAAATCTAAGCTAGTAGTCACCTGCCTTAAGAAATGGTTATTGTTCGTGCACAAAGGTTATCAGTGGGAAATTGAATTTCCATACTTGAGTTTTAACTTAATCTAATAAACAATCAGTTCTGGTTCTTTTGTTTGATAAAACAGGTACCAATAAAATGACAACTATGTTATGCTTTATCAATTAAATCTAATATTAATTTTCTCAATCAATATAGAAAGTTAATTTAAATAAGTTTTATCGACTTAATTTGAGCAAAACAGTTGCAGATAGCTCTAGTGTAGCTATGCGCGAATATCCGAAACAAACAAACTTACCTGACAAAACAGTTGCAGATAGCTCTTGTGTAGCTATGCGCGAATATCCGAAACAAACAAACGTACCTGACAAAACAGTGGCAGATAGCTCTTGTGTAGCTATGCGCGAATATCCGAAACAAACAAACGTACCTGACAAAACAGTTGCAGATAGTTCTTGTGTAGCTATGCGCGAATATCCGAAACAAACAAACGTACCTGACAAAACAGTTGCAGATAGTTCTTGTGTAGCTATGCGCGAATATC
>NW_013671672.1:27532-33080 GCF_000517525.1 Limulus polyphemus
ACCTGACAAAACAGTTGCAGATAGCTCTTGTGTAGCTATGCGCGAATGTCCGAAACAAACAAACTGACCTGACAAAACAGTGATGTGTCTAGTTAAGCCTAATGGGGTAACAACCGATCAACCATGACTGAGTACTTTAGATGTTATAAGACTAGCACTGGGAGCCACGAATTAGAGTTTTTACTAATTATTTCAGTCTAGATAGTTTTTTCAGGTTTCTTGAAACATGTGGTCATTGTGATAAAAGAACAAATTATATACATTGTCAATTGCTCCAACAAGTATTAGTCAACGACCAGAATTTTTGTGTTTTTTCGTTTCATTTTCTTAATGTTACGAATCTTGCAACATGGTGTAAACTAATATTTTTTTAAAAGACAGGAAAGCTGAAATGTTATATTTATTATATACGACAAAGTCAAGAACAAAGAGATTTTGGTATTCTTCTCACTTCTTCAAAAGAATTTCCATGTTTGATATCAATATAGTTTATGATTGTTGTTGTTGTTGTTTTTTTAATTATGCACAAAGCTACACAAGGGCTATCTGTGCTCTGCCCACCACGGGTATCGAAACCCGGTTTCTAGCGTTGTAAGTCCGCAAACATACCGCTGTGCCACTGGGGGGGCTATAGTTTATGAAAACATTTGATTTTCACCCTCACAATGTATTTTTCGTTCCTTCAAAATTCGGTACAAACACGTTTCTTTGACATACTCATGCCGAAAAAGTGAAATGAGCGTTGAGAATTATTTTCACAGAGAAATAAAATCCTCGGTTGTTGAGCGGTAAGACTGAGGGTTTATAACGACACAAATCGCGTGTCGATACCTGCGGTGGACAGAGCACAGATTGCTCATTATGTAGCTTTATGCTTAACACCAAAAAAAGAAACAAAATCAAAGCTAAAAAAAAAAGAAGAAATTCTTCAATCTATAGTTTTATGTATCTCTAAATGAATAAGTAAATATATATGTGATGCACTGCCAAAATATTTCTAAATAATGTATTTTGTATTTCTTGCAAAAACTTTGCTCATTACCTATTGAGCTCAAGAAACTTGTTTTTTTTTCTACGTTTGTTTCCCTTAAATATTTGCCCCCAGTGGCCCAGCGGTATGTCTGCGGACTTACAACGCTAGAAACCGGGTTTCGATACTCGTGGTGGGCAGAGCACAGATAAACCATTGTGTAGCTTTGTGCTTAATTAGAAACAAACAAACAAACCTTAAATATTTACACAAAACTAGTGAAGTTAATCGTTGTGTAAAGGCTAACTTCGTGAAGTTAATCGTTGTGTAAAGGCTAACTTCGTGAAGTTAATCGTTGTGTAAAGGCTATCTTCGTGAAGTTAATCGTTGTGTAAAGGCTATCTTCGTCAGCCGTCCTTAATTTTGAACAGATAGACTAAAGCAGCTAGTCAACAGCAACCAACGTTAATCTTGAGCTGCTATGTTCTAACAGAAACATTTGACTCTCACTCTTATAATACCCAAACGATCCAAAGTGCGAAGCACGATTTTTTGGCAACGAGATGCGAACCATGGACTCTGCGAACAACGTTATACAAGGACAACAAAACTCTTGCATTTTAGTAAAGTAAAATTTAGGGTTCCTGTGGTAGAACTCTACGTCTTGAAGTAGAGTTTAAATCCTTCCAATTCCACAAATATATGCAGTTTTAAATTCGTTATAAGAGGGACAATTACTCCCTTGACACATGTGGTAGGTGTTAAGATGTGGCAGGCTGACTCCTTCCCTCTGGTTAGTATTTCAAAATTAGGGACTGCGGCAACTTTTATAGCTTTGTGACAAATAAAAATCCAGCATAGCTTAAGTTTTTACGCTATATACAAGTAAAATCATTGTTTTAACAGACATCCACTTACTAGAGGTGTATCCTGTGAATAAATAATGTTTTTCTAAGGTATTATCTTTGTTCTTTGCAAGTAATATTAAAATATAAACTTTTGCTCTTCGATTTTAGAAATTATTAGTAAACTTTTAATTTCTGATTCCAACAACTAGGCCCTTGTCAAAAATATAAACTGTAGTTTCTTAGTTTGCATAATTGCGAGTGCTTTAGGATCACTAAATCGAACTTTATGAGATGATTTGACAAAATATAAGGACTTTTTACAGTTTAGTACAGTGCAACTGTTAGTCTGTAACCACCAAGGGACCCTGAGTGAAATAATTGTTACCTATTCAGCCGCATGTTATAAAATTAAAAGTGTTAATTAATGCAGTCTGAAAATAACCTTCTTGAGTTTACGTACATCTAGAGAGTAAACATATTGTTTCGACGAACCGGTTCGGGCGGGTAATTTTCATGATTAGAAATTAGTGTGAATTAAATTGTTTAATAGTCCGTTGAAGTGAGAGGCCACATATGAATTCGACTTAATTTGATATTGATTAGAAACCCTGATTGGTTTGGCCAATTTTTCTGAATAAACCAACTGTACCGGTGGATGTTGTATCGTCGATGCCACGAAACAAATTGATTCTATTTATTACTGTACCTAATTTTAACTTGGAAGATATAGGCAGTGATAACATGTTTATCTATAATTCTACTCGTACGTGTATGTGGAAAATTCTCATATCCGTCTGCAAGCATCCCTGCCACGTATGTAGTTAATTCTAGATTTTCCTAAAATATTCTTTAATATACAGCATGTTTTCAAACATATATTTCTTAATTCCTATTATAGCCATACAGCCTGCACATTATTTCCTTTCCAAAAACGCCACGCAACACTCTGCATGTTCAACACCTGATAATCAATATTTCATTTCCGTGCGACACATGTTTCCATTTGGCGGATTGCTTCCCACCTCAGATCGAATAATTCATCACGCTACATCCTTTCCAAGAAAGAGAACTATAAAACCTCTGTACTCGCGCACACTCGGGGGGATTAAACCCCAATCCCTTTCTCGTACGGTACAAACATACAAACAGCAGTTATTACTTTGTTCTTATTTGTCTTGTAATCGCATGAAATATATTAATGATAAATCATTGCTATACTATGTATTAATGGAGAATTTTGTCAAGAAACCACACCTTCATTCACGGCTAATGTGAAGAAGTCAAACGCTTTCATGATACGGGAAAAATGAAAAGCCAATTCAAGCAATTACACCATAAAATAAGAACTTTAACCTACATGACCAGTCCTTAGGTGTAAGCTGGAAACATGACTGAGACAAACTGACAACGATATACATTCGGCATTTCATTAATGATATGTTGTATGTATATTCCTAAAAAAACGCAAACAAAAAATCATGGAGATACACTCCATTACCTAATACAACTCTCAGTCATCACGGTGAAGAGAATGAGGATGAAAACCTGTACAAAATAATAACGTTTTAATCTACTGCTGATATCCACTACGTTGAATATAATCATACACTAATATTTAAGCATCAAAATATATTTGGTGTGGAAATACCACGTGGTTAAAATAAACTGATTGTTATATTTAAACGGTTAACCTCAAACATTACTTTATATTGTTGTGTTTATGTGGAAATACCACGTGGTTAAAATAAACTAATTGTTATATTTAAATGGAAAGATGGTTAACCTCAAACATTACTTTATAATGAAATAGTACACATTAACTTCAACTACTATGGGCAGATGGAAACTCAATGTGTGAAACTCGTAAACACCATATGGATGTTTAAATATAAAATATACTTAATCACCATCAGATATATCCATCAGCTTTATATATGAAATATACTTATTCACAATCAAGTATGTCCACCAGCTTTATATATAAATATACTTAATCACCATCAGATATATCCACCAGCTTTATATATGAAATATACTTATTTACAATCAAGTATGTCCACCAGCTTTAAATATAAAATATACTTAATCACCATCAGATATATCCATCAGCTTTATATATGAAATATACATATTCACCATCAGGTATATCCACCAGCTTTATATATGAAATATACATATTCACCATCAGGTATATCCACCAGCTTTATATATGAAATATACTTATTTACAATCAAGTATGTCCACCAGCTTTAAATATGAAATATACTTATTCACCATCAGATATATCCATCAGCTTTATATATGAAATATACTTATTCCCCATTTGTCCACCAGCTTTATATATGAAATATACTTACTCACCATCGGATATATCCATCAGCTTTATATATGAAATATACTTACTCACCATCAGATATATCCACCAGCTTTAAATATGAAATATACTTATTCACCATCAGATATATCCATCAGCTTTATATATGAAATATACTTATTTACAATCAAGTATGTCCACCAGCTTTAAATATGAAATATACTTATTCCCCATTTGCCCATCAGCTTTAAATATTAAATATACTTAATCACCACCAGGTTATGTCCATCAAGTTTAAATATAAAGTATACATATTCACCAATAAGTGTGTCCATTAGCTTGAAATAGGAAATATACTTATTCAACATCAGATATGCTCAAGTTTAAATAAAATATACTTATTCAACATCAGATATGCTCATCAAGTTTAAATATTAAATATACTTAATCACCACCAGGTTATGTCCATCAGATTTAAATAAGAAATATACATATTATGGAGACCTGATTTTACACATGTCCCCATCTAGAGTACTACCATGGAGACATGTTATGTAACCTTTTTTTACAACCTTCAAAAGTATGATATTTGGAAATTTGTGCCACGGTGTTAAAAAGTTGTTCCTTTTAAAATTTATCAGTTTCAAGTTTCCGATAAGTAAAGAAATATTAACGCATGTCATTTTGTTTATGATGCACCTTAAAATAAGTGAATATTTTTTATTTATAAATAGTGCAGAGGGAAAGTTTTGTATCTATAAATGTAGCAGAGTGGGTTTTTTTTTATCCATGAACGTGGCAGAAGGAGACTTTTTATCTATAAATGTAAATGTGGCAATGTGAGAGTTTTTATCTATAAATTGTGCAGTGGGAAAGTTTTGTATCTATAAATGTAGCAGAGTGGGTTTTTTTATCCATGAACGTGGCAGAAGGAGATTTTTTATCTATAAATGTAAATGTGGCAATGTGAGAGTTTTTATCTAGAAATGTGGCGGAAGGAAGTTTTTCAGTTATTTCTAAACGTAGCAGTGGGAAAAGTATTTTATCTCTAAACGTGGCAGTGGGAGAGAATTATTATCTATAAACGTGGAGGTCATAAAGATTTTATCTATAAACGTGGCAGTTTTTTGCTTTCTAAATGTGGCTGTGGGGAAGTTTTTTCATCTGTAAATGTGGCAGTGGGATATGTGTTTTTCGTCTTTAAACGTGGCTGTGGGAGAGTTTTCATATTTCTAAACATGGCTGTAGGAGAGTTTTCATATCTAAACGTGGCTGTAGGAGAGTTTTTATATCTAAACGTGGCTGTGGGAGAGTTTTCATATCTAACCGTGGCTGTGGGAGAGTTTTCATATTTCTAAACGAGATATGAAAACTCTCCTACAGCCAAAAACGTGGCTGTGGAGAGTTTTCATATTT
>NW_013671672.1:34080-35048 GCF_000517525.1 Limulus polyphemus
CTAAACGTGGCTGTGGAAGAGTTTTCATATCTAAACGTGGCTGTGGAAGAGTTTTCATATCTAAACGTGGCTGTAGGAGAGTTTTCATATCTAAACGTGGCTGTGGGAGAGTTTTTATATCTAAACGTGGTTGTGGGAGAGTTTTCATATCTAAACGTAGCTGTGGGAGAGTTTTTATATCTAAACGTGGCTGTAGGAGAGTTTTCATATCTAAACGTGGCTGTGGGGGAGTTTTTCTTAATTATAAACGTGGAGGTGGGAAAGTTTTTATTTTTATATATAAACGTGGAGGTGAGAAAGTTTTTATTTTTTATATATAAACGTGGCAGTGTTATAGTTTTTATATTTCTGAACGTAGCAGTTGGAGAGATTTCATGTGTAAACTTGGTAATGGGACAGTTTTCCATCGTTAAATGTGGCAGTGAGATGGTTTTTGTTTTTAAAACATGGCAGGTGGGATAGTTTTTTAATCTATAAATACTGATTAAAGCAAGATACCTACATACATCAGTGTAAAAATTATAGCCATTAATGGACATGGCTGGAGGAGGCGACGGAAGAGAGAGGACGTTGAGTTAAGCTCTTATAGATTATTGACAATTATTAAACATTAATATTATAATTTCTAGTAATTTAGATTAAATAACTAGATAACTAGATACAGTAAGATTGGTAAATAAAAGTAAGACGATCAAAGTTATAACTTAAAGCTTAGTGATGTAAATTTTAATACAACGTTAAAATAGGCTTAGTACGTGTAATGGTAATTGAGGCTAGGGGATATTTAAACTTACTGGTAAGTCAGAAAGCAGGATAAATATCTTGTTTTATTAAATAAATACAATCTAAAAACTAGTTTATTGTTTCTTGGTGTTTTAAGAATTAATTTGTTTACTTGAACTTTGATCCATTAGTTTAAATTTAGCCTATAGTTATTAGTACGTTATAATATTGTTACGTCTCTGTTC
>NW_013671672.1:35741-39694 GCF_000517525.1 Limulus polyphemus
GAAATTATGAACATTGCTCAACATCATGAAAATTAAACCTTATTTTCAATAAGCAATCCTGAAAAATATTTGGGGGTGCTTAACTTTTTTCCAGGTGTATAGATGGATATTCTTTAGAACATGGTTTCTAAGAAAGCTTTAGACGAAACATTCGAGGGAAAGACCTCAGAGATATGACTGACAGGGCGACCGATTTCGTAAAATAATTTCTTATATTGTTTTAGTGTGTTAAGCTACATTTTATAACATATAACTCGGTTGTCTTTTATACTTCATTTAACACATACTTTGAGTAATTAAAGCGATTATATAAATCAAATTTTACCAAACTGTCGTCTCAAATTATCTAATCTAACCAATTATTTATTATTTTGTGATTCACTAAAATTATTAAAGTGTATAAAAATCCAAATATCTTATTTGGTTTTCCAATCATTTAAGTGCCTATATAAATAATCTTGATAAAAGTTTCAATAGCTCTTCTTTTTGTTTAATCTCAAATTTAAGTAATTCTATTTGAGCTTTATTATATTGCCTAGAATGCTGAAACAGAAACTTTAAAATTAAAAAAGTGAGGAACTAATTATAAACGTTTACTTTCATTAAGAGAAGTAACGTGTAATTTACGTTTATGAAATTTTAATTGCAATTTTTCAGCTTTTCTAAATTGAATCAATATATATTTGCTATACTTATTTTTTATAATATCAGCAATAAACTTATTCTTAGGAAATCTTAAGTGTGTTATAAATATTAAGACAAAAAAATATCAGCAGTCATCTCATAATTTAGCTGTTAAACTTGTCCATTAAATTTAGAGCAAGAAGGACAGGGTCACCAGTGGTACGATTCCGGTCTGCAAAAAGAGAAGAAATCCAAAAGGCGAATATGAATCAAAATTTTTTTTTTATTGAAAATTCTTCAAGTATAAAGTTAGTATAAAACACAATACACCATAATCAGACAAGTAAAAATATAGCATTCTAACAAAAGAAACAAAATTATATGAAAAACCTTAATTTCAACTAAATATTATCAACTTAAATCTAAGTCATCCTTCTCCAAAATAAAATAAGAAAAAATGCAGAATAAAATGGAAACTAAAACCTCTGTCTCCACTGACAACGAGCTTTCGTGCTTCTACAAAGTCCATCATCAAGTATAGCTAATTGGATGTTTATAATATAAAATATTTTCTAACAAAAGACAACATTTTATAAAGAAGGAACCAATCTAATAGTACTTTTATAACGTTAATCTCAGACCTCTGCATCATTATATAGAAAGATTCCGTTGGAAGAGACCATACAACTAACATGATTTACAGTGATGAATCAAACAATCTGATTATTCCCAAACCAGTTAAAGAATATCTCTTTCTTCTGAACTATACCATCAGATGTTATGTGTGTGGTCGAAATTAGCGCTGTCTTTGGCTAACCTTTTTTTTTATGCCTTTATGAAAAACGATGATTAGAAATCTGCCCTTCATTAAAGTTACATCGATTATACTAAAATAAAATTGATAACGTGAGTGAAGGAACACGCTAACTTTAGATCCACTTGTTACATCTCTGTTCGTTTGATAATTTCCCGTAAAAATTCTTCCCGAGGAACTTCAGCGATACAAGCCCTTTCTTAAATAAAACTAGTTTATTCTTCCTCAATACAACTTTGCAATACACAGACTTTCCACAGTCACTTTAACTTAAACAAACGCTATAATTCACAACGCTTTACACACTTTACTTATGGCTTGGCTTGATTACTCTGTCTCTATCTCCCTGTCTGCTATTCAATTCTCGTCACTTCTTGCCGGTCATATATATACAGAATAGAGAGCGTCTGGCAAACACCCGAACCTTCACGAACGTTCTAGATACTCATACCAGCGTCACGTGACTTCCGCTGTCGTAACATTGCCCCTTCCTTAGTATTGTTCGTCACTTAAGTTAAACCAATAAGTAATTAAAAATAACTTAATTAAATGTACAGAATTTACAAACACAAAATTAAAATTCAACAAAGTCTCTTAATTTTACGAGACGTATCTTCTTCCGTACTGGCTTCTGCTTCACGTGAGGTTCATCAGCTTCATCAGGAAACGTCCTGTAATTGGCAACAGTCACATAAGTGGTAGTAACTTCATCAAGGGCTTCACTGTTTCCCTTCTCAAAACCGAGTAGAGTTTCTTCTTCGACAGTGGCTTTTTCAGGTGATACGTCTTCAGCAGCTTTATTTGTTCCGTTGTTAAATTCATCCCAACTGAACTGTCCTGGACCGTGATAACGCCAAAGCCTGTTGGCACGCACCACCTTTGGCTTACATCGCCGACCACATTTTATCCGGAAAGTCACGTCTCAGAGACGATCCACTATGTCACATGGGCCTTCCCATGGAGAAGACAACTTAAGAGACTTCCCTTTGGTCTTCCTGGGATTATACAACCACATCTTATCATAAGTTAACTTAATCGAATCAGCAGACGTTTTCAAGTTTGAAAGCACTTGATGGTGAATATCATCTATCCTTTCCGATAACACTTTCACAAACTCTGACACATTCTCAGGCAACTCTTCATAAGGTGAGCGTCCTGTTAACAGATCCATTGGCAACCGAAGTTGCCGACCAAACATCAACTTTGCTGGAGTGTATCCAGTGGTTTCATGCTCTGATGTCCTATAGGCCATCAACAGTGGAGGGAGTAAGACATCCCAGTCATCATGGCGACTATTATAAAACTTATAAAACAGTTGTACTTTTATACCATCCCATCAGACTGTGAGTGAAGTGGCGTTGTCCTGGTCTTTCAGATGCCAAACAACTTGCAGCATTCATGGAACACAGCTGATTCAAAGTTACAGCCTTGATCTGAATGCAGTTCGTATGGCATACCAAATCTGAAGAAGAAATCACTAATAGGCGAAGCTACAGTTGTAGTTTCCTGAGTTGGTATTGCATATGCCCAGGCCACTTGGTGAAATAATCCATCACCACACAAATGTACCTGTTTCCAGCACGAGTTTGTGGCAAAGGACCAGCCATGTCAACAGCTACTCTTTCCATTCGTTCACCAACTTGGTATAACTTCATTGGAGCACTCCCTTATGCTTGGGTCCCCTTTTAGCACAACATGTACTGCATGTCCTGCACCATTCTTCTACATCTTGCCTCATACCTATCTAGTAAAATCTCTGTCGTAGGTGACTCAATGTCTTCTTAACTCCGAGATGTCCTCCTGTTACAGTATCATGGGACTGACGCAACACAACTTCCCGTAACTTTCTCGGTATAACCGTTTGCCAAGTCGTCATATTCCCATCTGCATTTTCCCATCTCCAGAGAAGAATACCATCTTCAAGCTTCAACTGGTCCCATTGTTCCTAATAATTCTTTGAGACAGGGCTTAAGCTAGACACCTTCTCCCAAGCAGGGCGCAAAACACTTGCTTGTGGAAATCAATCATTGGCTTCAAATCTTGGGCTTTCTCCTGTTCTACCTTGATATCTATATTTGGTTCCACTTCACCATCATCAACTCTTTCAGTCTGTTTGACTTCAGCTTGATGGCATCTTGTTAGTTCAACCTCTCTTTTGCAGCAATGTCTGCAGTCATTTTTGCAGGGTCTTCGGCTCAGTCCATCAGCATTACCATGGGATTTTCCTTCTCTATATTGAATACTATAATTATACTGGTCTATTTTCCCAATACAACGTGCTAGTTGTCCCTCTGGGTTCTTTAATGATCTTAACCAGTGTAATGCAGCATGGTCTGTCCTGATGGTAAACCTTGCACCCTATACTATAGCAAGGAGTTCCCTCCGTGTTACACAGTAGTTCCTCTCTGGTCTACTCAACACCCTACTGAAGTAGGCCATTACATGTTCGTTTTCGCCCACTTTCTGAGACAACACTCCTCCAATTCCGACATTATTAGCATCACAATCTAGTATG
>NW_013671672.1:39704-48388 GCF_000517525.1 Limulus polyphemus
TGCCCAATAGTTCTTTGTCACATGGCTTAGACTAGACACCTTCTCCCAAGAAGGGTGCAAAACACTTACTTTTAGGAAATCAATCATTGGCTTCAAATCTTGGCCTTTCTCCTGTTCTGCCTTGATTTCTATATTTGGTTCCACTTCACCATCATCAACTCTTTCAGTCTGCTTGACTTCAGCTTGATGGCACCTTGTTAGTTCAACCTCTCTTTTGCAGCAATGTCTGCAGTCATTTTTGCAGGGTCTTCGGCTCAGTCCATCAGCATTACCATGGGATTTTCCTTCTCTATATTGAATACTATAATTATACTGGTCTATTTTTCCGATCCAACGTGCTAGTTGTCCCTCTGGGTTCTTTAATGATCTTAACCAGCATAATGCAGCATGGTTTTTCCTGATGGTAAACCTAGCCCCCATAGAGGTAAGGATGGAAATATGACAGACTCTTTACTATAGCAAGTCTAGTCTACTTACTCTAGTCTACTCAACACCCTACTGAAGTAGGCCATAACATGTTCGTTTTCGCCCACTTTCTGAGACAACACTCCTCCAATTCCGACATTACTAGCATCACAATCCAGTATGCACGGCAGTGAGGGATCTGGAAGCTTTAAAAGTGGAGCATTTTTCCTCCAACGTCTTGAAAGAATCTGGCCAGAAACTGTCCATTCAAACTTTTGGCCTTTTTTAGTCAAATCATATAGTGGAGCAGCTATAGTTGCAAAGTCCTTCACAAATTTGCGGTAGTAAGTACAAAGTCCCAAGAAACTTCTTAGCTCTCCTACATTGTCTGGTGTTGGCCAGTCATGCACTGCTTTCACCTTATCAGGATCCGTTTGTACACCATTCTCACTAACAATGTGTCCTACGTAAAGCACCTCTTTCTGGAACAAGTGGCATTTCTTGGGATGGAGTTTGAGGTTTGCTGCTTTCAAATGCTTGAATATTTCCTCTAGACGGGACATTTCCTCATCAAAAGTTGTTGCAAATACAATGACATCATCCTGGTACACCAGGGCTATCCTCCATTATAGGCCTTCCAGTACTCTTTCCATCAGCCTCTCAATTGTTGCTTGAGTATTACCAGAGTCACGTAACTTCCGCTGTCGTAACAATATAAATCAAACTAAATACATTTTATTATTAACATTACGTATGCATCAAAGACTTCTAATAAATTTCTATTTCTAAGTTCTATATAATTAAAGATGAACTTCATTACTTTAGTGTGAAGACAAATTGGTAATAAAAAAATAATACAAATATAATTGGTTCTTAAACGTTAGGCTTAACAGTAACAGTGTTAACAATAGGTTACTGTTATTAAGTATTTATTTTCAGTCTATAAGTATAAATACAATGTTTAAGACTTGTTTAGGATTTACGAATTCACAGTTTGTTAGGTGTATTGAGTGCAATGAATGGGTTTTATTCAGGAACTCGAGACGGCATGTACTTTTAAGGAAGCTAGTTATAAATATGTGCAATTTGTATGTAGAGTTTGTAAGTTGGTGGAGAAGTTGGAACTATCATGATTTCAGGAGGAATTTAAGCTTTTGCATACAAGGGATACATCAGCTAACAATGACTTTCAGGAAGTTAGAAAGAATACTATTAGGGTTAAAAGTAGTGAATTTAGTTATAATGAGCCATAACTTAATTTTGTGAGGGCTACTGTCCAGACTTGTTAGAAAGGGCTACTAACTCACATGTAAGGGAAGTTTTAAACTAGGACTAGACAGTGGTGAGGGCCAGGAAAACTAAATGCAAAAAGGATAAGAGGCAGAGAAAAGATTAGCATAGAAAATGACTATAAAAGTAGTTATAAGGATAGGCTTAATTATTATTATTGTCATGGTAGAAATATAACACATAAAATAGATGACTAGAGCACTGGTAGGTATGGCGGATTTTGATATATGAGACAGTTTTATATCTGTAAATGTGGTAATGGGAGAGTCTTTTCATCTTTAAATGTGGCAGTAGGATAATTTTTTTTTTAAATCTATAAACGTAGCTATGGGAGAGTTTTTGTTATGCATAAACGTTTGAGTTCGAGAGTTTTTTATCTATAAATGTGGTAGTGAAAGAGTTAAGAAAATCCATTCTGCCTTTTTCACAGAGTCTATGAACTTTTATTAAGGTAAAATTATAAATCTACTTATTTTATTCTTATATTCTTTTCGCCTGCTTTAGATAATGATTTCCTTTGTGGATTAAAACAGATTATGTTATTTTGTAGTTCACCATGTTGAACTACTGGATTAAAACAGATTATGTTCGTTTGTAATTCACCACGTTGAACTACTGGATTAAAACATATTATGTTCTTTTGTAGTTCACCATGTTGAACTACTGGATTAAAACAGATTATGTTCGTTCGTAGTTCACCACGTTGAACTACTGGATTAAAACAGATTATGTTCTTTTGTATTTCACCACGTTGAACTACTGGATTAAAACAGATTATGTTCGCTTGTAGTTCACCACGTTGAACTACTGTATTAAAAAGATTATGTTCGTTTGTAGTTCACCATATTGAACTATTGGATTAAAACAGATTATGTTCTTTTGTAGTTCACCATGTTGAACTACTGGATCAAAACAGATTATGTTCTTTTGTAGTTCACCACGTTGAACTATTGGATTAAAACAGATTATGTTCTTTTGTAGTTCACCATGTTGAACTACTGGATTAAAACAGATTATGTTCGTTTGTAGTTCACCATGTTGAACTACCTTGTGCATATACTTAGCATGAAAATCCACACTATCTTTCCGTTGTGATCTATTTTGGTTACATTTTAGCAGCATTTCTTTGTACCTGTAAGGCAATATATGAGAAGGAAATGTTTACCACTGATATGATAGAAGTTAGTCTGTCTTATATAATTTGTGATGCTACTTCCTTGATACAATCATGGCGTTAGTAATCCTTACACAGCAAGTTGCTATCTCAGTCAGCCCTTTGATTCCGTTTATTCAGAAATAATTCTTATTGTCAATGATGTTAAAACACTGATATCAACAAGATTGTTTGATGATTTCTAGACACATCATGATAATTCCTACTTATCTCATTGTCTTTACTATAGAATATTAATGCTTTTTAACACTCTTTGAGATAGTTTCTTTCAGTATTTAGAAGCCTTATCTTTTTCCGAGGTGATTTTATTACCCATCATTAGTTGGCTGATAAGCTGAGCCTTTTAACACCTCCCTAGTTTAGTCCACTTCGTTGCGTTTTGCTGTTTCTGCTGACCATCTTTTTTTCACACCCGTTTGCTGACCAGTTATTCCACGACATTCTTGATCACGTGTCTTGAGCCCACTACTTCTTCTAGCTGTTTGATGGCTTCCTGCTAATTCTAGTTTTGTACTTTCTGTTTTTCCTTTAGTTCTTTCTTCCAATGACCGTTATCCTTTGTTCTCCGAACCTTATTTATCTCCTCCTTGGCTTGCGTCAGCATTTTGGTAACTTCTCTTTAGCCATGTTAAACGTTTTACTGTAACTTAGAAATATGTCTTAGATTCTTACGTGACGACATTTTATATATACCAATGTATTAATAAAGGAAGTGGATTGATTCTTGAAATAATTCATTTGGGGGCTATTGATTGATTCTTGAAATAATTAATTTGTGGCTACTGATTGTTTCTTGAAATAACTAATTTGGGGCTACTGATTGATTCTTGAAATAATTAATTTGGGGCTACTGATTGATTCTTGAAATAATTAATTTGGGGCTACCGATTGTTTCTTGAAATAATTAATTTGTGGCTACTGATTGTTTCTTGAAATAATTAATTTGTGGCTACTGATTGTTTCTTGAAATAATTAATTTGTGGCTACTGATTGTTTCTTGAAATAACTAAGCTTGGGCTACTGATTGATTCTTGAAATAATTAATTTGGGGCTACCGATTGATTCTTGAAATAATTAATTTGGGGTTACCGATTGATTCTTGAAATAATTAAATTGTGGCTACTGATTGATTCTTGAAATAATTTATTTGGGACTACCGATTGTTTCTTGAAATAACTAAGTTTGGGCTACCGATTGATTCTTGAAATAATTAAATTGTGGCTACTGATTGATTCTTGAAATAATTAATTTGGGACTACCGATTGTTTCTTGAAATAACTAAGTTTGGGCTACTGATTGATTCTTCAAATAATTAATTTGGGGCTACCGATTGATTCTTGAAATAATTAAATTGTGGCTACTGATTGATTCTTGAAATAATTAATTTGGGACTACCGATTGTTTCTTGAAATAACTAAGTTTGGGCTACTGATTGATTCTTCAAATAATTAATTTGGGGCTACCGATTGATTCTTCAAATAATTAATTTGGGGCTACCGATTGATTCTTGAAATAATTAAATTGTGGCTACTGATTGTTTCTTGAAATAACTAAGTTTGGGTTACTGATTGATTCTTGAAATAATTAATTTTGGGCTACTGTTACAATGCTTTAAAATGCAATTCTCGACTACAATGTTTATTCCCATTATTATTTATTTTCGGAGACCAGTTTTCAGTATATCTATATTTGTACAGTTTTATTTCTATTTTGTCAATTCTATTTAGGATTAGCAGGAAAGCTGGATATTATCAACTGTCGCTCTCGTTTTTATTTTCCTTTAACACTAGAATTTTCCACTTTTATTATATTGCGACTCATAAGACTAACATAAGGCCGACAATCAAACACAAATATTAGAAAAAGATACAGAATTATCTTTATTTCTCGGTTTTGTTACCAATTCTTCTTCGTTCTCTCTGGAAGATCACGTATGACTCACCAGCCTTGGTTGTAAGTGAGTTTGCTGTTCAAATGGGCATTGCCAACATTCACATGTAATATAGTCTTACATACATCGTCCTGAGTTCCATTCTTGATAATCTTTAACATCCTCCAAATATTATTTATGTTCATATGCGCACTATAACATTTTCGAACATTGTATGTTTTATGTACTTTTCACAAAACGCCTTATTTCACCTTATAACACTACCAACGTTGTAAGTTTTATGGCTTTTCTCAAAACGCCTTATTTCACCCTATAACACTACCAACGTTGTATGTTTTATGTACTTTTCACAAACTACTTTATTTTGCCCTATAACACTTTCCAACGTTGTAAGTTTTATGGCTTTTCTCAAAACGCCTTATTTCACCCTATAACACTACCAACGTTGTATGTTTTATGTACTTTTCACAAACTACCTTATTTTGCCCTATAACACTTTCCAACGTTGTAAGTTTTATGGCTTTTCTCAAAACGCCTTATTTCACCCTATAACACTACCAACGTTGTATGTTTTATGTACTTTTCACAAACTACCTTATTTTGCCCTATAACACTTTCCAACGTTGTAAGTTTTATGGCTTTTCTCAGAACGCCTTATTTCACTTTATAACACAACCAACGTTGTATGTTTTATGTACTTTTCACAAACTACCTTATTTTGCCCTATAACACTTTCCAACGTTGTAAGTTTTATGTAGTTTTCACAAACCGCCTTATTTCTTACAAAATCAAATATGTCTTCAAAGGTATCTCTATTGTTTGCAAGCGGGTTGTTGCTTTTCTTAACGTTTTTTTTAGTAAGATAATATTTTTCAAATATAGTTTTCACACTTTCAACATGCCTGACTTCTTAGTGAACTTTAAAGGATCACAAAATTTCTAGTATGTAGAATAAATAGTATTTCCCAATCGGATCAGTTTTAACTAGATGATGCTTGATAATCAATAGGGGTTTTACACACAATACATTTTATTTAACGTGTCTAATGAGTAGCTCTGCTAGAGAAGTTGCTACTAGCTAGATTTGTTATTATAACACTTTACATGTCAGATGCTATAAATTGTATTTCCATGGCAAACCATAGGTAAAGTAGTTGATCATAACTAGTTAACTTGTTATTAGTTGTTAACTATTTGTCGCTAGATGATCTGTATGTCTACCGTTTAGTGAATTCGATCACCTGTACAGTGGGTCATTATTTTCTAACCAGTTTTATTGGTAATATGTTTTACTTAGTTGTTAACTATTAGTCGCTAGATGATCTGTATGTCTACCGTTTAGTGAATTCGATCACCTGTACAGTGGGTCATTATATTCTAACCAGTTTTATTGGTAATATGTTTTACTTGTCCAAAGGACTTCTCGAAGGAATCTTAGCCAGATTCATAATTTGTTCTTTGCTAATGACAAAAATTTTTATCTGTTCGAAAACCTACCGATACTTAACACATTTGATTACCATGTAGTCTGTTAATGGCAGTCATAAGACGATTAATAACATTGGAATCTTTCTTTTCGTCTTAGATTATAATTTATATTTCATTTACTAAAGATTTACACGAAGTAGTGGATCTCTGATATAAAAGTTGCTCTCAACAATCCGGTATCTCAATAATTGTCCTTATTAGCCGCTCAGAGAAGTAGGCAATTTATGTCCTAAAAATTTGGATTACTCACAAATTTGACCTCGTAACAGCTACAGTGCTTAATAAAAAATTCAGATAGCGAATTTTTCAGGTGGATTCTTAATATAAGTTATTCGACGTTTTAGATTAGGCAGGTCACGCTGGATTAATAATATATTTCAGTTGTTAGTAACTGGAGATTTTCATTTTGTTAATAGAGAAGTCGCTCCTAACAAACTGGTTTCTCACTTGAGTTTGCTCGTTAACAAGATTTTACTGGTCTAAGTGGAAACTACTCCTAACCAGTTGTATTATTAATGTATCTTATTTTCTACTTATTAAATATTTTGGTTTTCCGAAGAGAGCTTATACCCTAGGTAGTTACATCTGGACTTTTTATGGAATTCCCATCTCCAAAGAAGACTATCGGTATGACCTACCTAATGAGATGGATATGGTAGTTTAGAGATTTTATGTATTCAAATATTACCTCTACTTTAAAAATTATTCATAACTAGCTGTTTCTTTAATACCCAAAAAGTTCGTATCACTAGGTGTTTTATAAAATAGGCCACGAATAGAATATTCCATTTCAGTTATATGGATGCTATACAATATTTTACATAGCAGTCGCTAAACTATTTTACCATTCCAAGTAAGATCTCCAATGAGAAAATAGTCTTAAGAAGCCATACTCCTGAAAAATTCGTCGATGTCTATTGACGAATTCCAGTAATCCACTCGCTTTTAACCAGCTAATTTTTCAGTTTACTTTCTTGTTATAAATATTTTCACCAGGTACAAGTATGAATTGTTTTATGAAATTTGTTCTTAAGGAACTCGCACAAGTTTTAACGTGCCTCAATATGGACTTACGATAGAAAAATTACTTTAACCAGTTCGTTTTTTAAGACTAGTTTCCCGCTAGAGTCGATAGGGGTTGTTGTTTTTTTCCTTCCACGTCTGATAAAAACTTCATTTTGATAAGTTATTCCTAACCATATGAGCTCTCAATACATTTTAATTACTAGTCGCATGAGGTTTCAATGGTCGAAGAAGGGTCTCTGGCGAGGCAGTTCCTCGTACGTTTGTATTTACAATATGTTTTACTTACAATCTATAAAAGTGTATAAGTATATATGAGGGTCGCCGGTGGACAGGTCGCGTCTAAACAGCGTTGTTCTATTAATATATTCGATTTGTTACTGAATACAGGTTTTTCTGTCAATAAATAACACTCGAAAAGAAAGTTACTACTAAACAGCTGTGTTTTTAATACCGTATACTAATTACTCAGTACAGGTTTTACAAGAGCCTGCGGCACCTTCTCTTGAAATTAAGTTGTTTATAACTTGCTGGATTTCATTTTACTTGTTAGATATTTTCCTGATCCGAACAGGATCTCGTTTAGACAACTCGCTTCTAACCAATGGAATCATTAATTTCCCCAAAAGGGGTCCGAAGACCATCTGCAGGGGCCACCTGTATTAACCAATTGCATCACTATACAGTAGTATGTTGTATGTCAGTCAGTCAGTAGACACTAAAATGGCATTACATAAGAAGCGATTAACGCTGCAATTTGTACTGTCGTGACGTCAGTAAAATGTGCGCATCTCATGAATCACGAGAAGAATTGTACACTTTGTAGGCTACAACACAACATAACATATGAACTTCAAAAACAACAAATAAAAATATTTGTTACTTTTAATTTTGGTTTTATTTATTCTTGAAACAGAACACTTTCTGGAACCCTACGGAATTACGTCTAGTATATTTCACTTCTTAGTCTGTAGAAGTTGTTAGAGAAGTGTTCTTACTAACAAATTTCTTAGAATAATCCATAACGTATTTACAAAAGGTTTACTAGTCAAAGGAAGACCCCCAGTATGGATGTATGTCTGAAAAGTTAATTTCTTAGTTAGATGTTATTTGCTGTTTTCATGACTCGAAAAACAGAAACAACATTAACAGATAGGGTAGCCAACTAATAAATCAATGCATTCTGACCATTACAATTTCAACAGATAGGGTAGCCAACTGATGAATCAATGCATTCTGACCATTACAAGTTAAATAGATAGGGTAGCCAATTGATGAATCAGTTAATTCTAATCATTACAAGTTTCAACGGATAGGGTAGCTAACTGATGAATCAATGCATTCTGACCATTACAAGTTCAACGGATAGGGTAGCCAACTGATGAATCAATGCATTCTGACCATTACAAGTTT
>NW_013671672.1:48774-52208 GCF_000517525.1 Limulus polyphemus
CATATATATATGTATATAATATGTATGTGTGTATCGTGCCTTTATCAGAGATTAATCATAATATGTTTTACTTGTAACGAACCGTAGTTTCTTATGTCTAAATATGATTTTCGACAGACAAATTGCTTATAGGTAGCAAGAGTTTTAACGTACTTTCTAATTACCAGTTACAGTGGAGCTCAAAGATGCTCCAGTGTACTGAACAAGCTCCTTTATTATCCCAAGTTATTTCTATAGCTACCCCAAGATTACTTCGTTCCCAAAACTCCCCATTAGGAAACGCGGCCATGTTTGGTCTTGCTAACTTGTGGTGGGGTTATAAACACAGTTTCAAGCATGGCTTTCCTTGGATCCCAAGGGGGCCAGAAACTAAACGAATGATGTCAGTTCGGGTTCAATGACCTTCAGAACCTACTCCTACACTTCTATTATGTCAAGATGACCTTCCAGGGACATTTTGAGCTTTGTTGGAACCCCTTGGTTTTTGTTTCTCTTAAAGCATAGCCACATCGGGCTATCTGCTGTAACACTTGGTAGTGGGCTACGCAATATATATATAAGAACATAACCATCATGAGTCTGCTTGAAAAATTTGGTCCAAAATTGTAAAAGGAGGCAAATAAATAAACTAATAAATTGATTTAGGCAGAACGTGTATTGATAAAGTATATCAATAAAGTATATAGGATATCAAGATATAGTATATAGTATATCAATAAAGTATAAAGTATATAGGATGAAGTATGTCGAAGTATCAGTTCCATTGTGGAATTCATTATTATTTAGAATTTACTTCGTATTCACTAAAGTTTCGGAAGTTGAATAGTTGAGATCTTAAAATATTTTACTTGTTAGTCGGTAGATGTTATACTTGTTCAAATAGCAACTGGTTTCTTGATTCATTTCACTTGCTAGTTGCTACATCTTTTGGATATCTAGAGATAACTTCTTGTAGTAAGTTTATCTTTAACTATTAATAACTAGAGATTTTATTGATATAAGAAACACCTTCACTAGACATTGTATGAATATAAGAAGTGCCTTCACTAGAGATTATATTAATACAAGAAGTGCCTGCACTAGAGATTTTATTAATACAAAAGTGCCTTCACTAGAGATTTTAACAATACAAGAAGTGCTCGCACTAGATATTTTATTAATACAAAAAATGCCTTCACTAGACATTTTATTAATGAAAGAAGTGTGCCTTTACTAGAGTTTTTATTGTTGCAAGTAGCACCTTCACTAGAGATTATATTAATACAACAAGTGCCTTCACTAGAGATTTTATTAATACAAAAGTGCCTTCACTAGAGATTCTATTAATACAAAAGTGCCTTCACTGGAGATTTTATTAATACAACAAGTGTCCGCACTAGATATTCTATTAATGCAAAAAATGCCTTCACAAAAGATTTTATTGATGAAAGAAGTGTGCCTTCATTAGAGGTTATATTAATAAAAGAAGTGCCTTCACTAGATATTTTACTAATAAAAGAAGTGCCTTCACTAGAGATTATATTAATAAAAGAAATCCCTTCACTATAGGTTATATTAATACAAGAAATGCCTTCACTAGAGACTTTATTAATACAAGAAATGCCTTCACTAGAGACTTTATTAATACAAGTGTCTCTTGTAGAATAATTGTTTTGAAAGTGTTATTTTTTGTTTTATTTAAAAGAAAGCCAGACTGAGCTATCTGCTCTATCCACTGCAGGGAACTGAACCCCCAGAATTTAGCGTTATAAGTCCTTTGATTTATTTCTGTCCCACTTATGTTCTTATAGTCAATTGATGGTTTTGTTTATTCAAGGAAGGAAAGATTATTGAGTTCTTAGGCTCAAATCTCTTTTTGTTTCGTAATATCCTGTATATAAACGAACTATATTTAACCTAGGAAACTTTTGTTAATTCGAAAGGTTATTAATCATTTGTAACTATAATCAAACGTTAGTAAGATGTAATTAAAATGGTTTTAAAACATCAAAATGCCTACTGACACTCGTATACATTTCCATAAATATGCTTTGCTCTGTAAGAGTGCGTAAGAAAAATAACAATAATGGGCATAAAAAGTCGAATAATTGGACCAATTAGTGCTAATTGCATATTCTATATTTTCGAACGTGAACAGTTTTGTCCTTTCATTCACTGATATAAATTTCGTACAAATGTTTTATGTTTATTCGTATGTTGTTGTTAGAAATACATTTTTTTTGTAACAGTATACATTTTATTGGGAGTTTCTCTATATATGCTACAGAAAATCCACGTACTTATCGGGCCTTATTAACGCACAGATACAGTCAGAAAACAGTTAGTGTACATATACCGCTCATTAGTAACATGTAAAAGCAAGCGTTTCTTTATTCCCGACCTCTTAAAAAAAACAACTTATAATCGCTTCTTCAATGGCATTTTTGATCAGGATTAATGAAAATTGAAGAACGACACAAAATAAATCATACACAAAGAAAATCTGTGACAGACAACTGTTGTTCACTGATAAATTCCAAATGTGTTTCTAAACATGCTTTACGAATCCAACAGACAGCAGATTAATTATATTAATAAACAGACAAACATTACAGCAAATTCTCACAGCAGCCACAGATCAGCTTCAATACTTCACTATTGAAAACAAAGAAAGTCTTCAGCTATGAATACTAAAAGAATCATCACCATTTTCAGTATTAGCAGTAGAGAAAAATTACGAAGTAAACTGAATAACGGCTCGTGACAGTAATTGTGTTGTTCTAACAGTACAACTAGCTGGAAGTTGTGGAAGTGTTCTCGTAAGAAAGATTCGTTGTTGGCTTAGAAGGATGGGTAAACATTAACAGTGATCCAGCCTAACCCATATTTAAAGCTCTCTCTTCCCGGATCGGGATTTAGATCTTCCTCCTTTCCGGACTGTGCTTTATCGTCTGTGAATGCTGGTGTTGAATGTACATGAGGGTCGGAGTAAACCGCATTTGCTCCGACCCCTTTCAGAGCAATGTCCATGTATGTATCCACAGTTACATTCTGTGTTTTGCATTTCTTTATAAAGTCCATAATGCAAGTAACACATTTCACTAGTTAGAGGCTAATCAAACTCATTTTACATATAATACCCTCTTAAGTGTATTGTTCTTAGGCTCTAACTAGTGTAGGTTTTAAATGTCTAGCAGTAGGTGACCTGATTACACCTTTATTTTTAAAATAAATGTTTACAGGTGAGAGGTACTTAGGTCTACTTCCGTCATGTATGTAATAAGTTTCGAGTTCACAAAGTAGGTCGTTCTTTTGCCAATTTTTCTCCAAGTAATTTAGAGTATTATACAAAAGTCTATCGGCTATTGTTTGTATGTTTGCATATCTGTGCATGAATTTTGATGAGGTACTGCGGGGGACCTTGTATGCTGTGGTGATTATTGTGTTTTGTATTG
>NW_013671672.1:52903-57955 GCF_000517525.1 Limulus polyphemus
GAGCTATGGTTATCCATGCCGGGCTGGCATATTCTATTATGGGACGTATGTATGTTTTGTATATTTTAATAATGTTATCAGGTGATGTTCCCTGGGTTTTGTAGTTTATTTATGTGTTTTGGAACTATGTTTATCCATGCCGGGCTGGCATATTCTATTATGGGACGTATGTATGTTTTGTATATTTTAATAATGTTATCAAGTGATGTTCCCTGGGTTTTGTAGTTTATTTATGTGTTTTGGAACTATGTTTATCCATGCCGGGCTGGCATATTCTATTATGGGACGTATGTATGTTTTGTATATTTTAATAATGTTATCAGGTGATGTTTCCTGGGTTTTGTAGTTTATTTATGTGTTTTGGAACTATGTTTATCCATGCCGGGCTGGCATATTCTATTATGGTACGTATGTAAGTTTTGTATATTTTAATAATGTTATCAGGTGATGTTCTCTGGGTTTTGCCTGTTAGACTTCTTGTATAATTTGTACGTTTCCATATTTTTGTTAATATATTATTTGTATGTTTGACCCACGTCAATTTTGGGTTAGACTTCTTGTATAATTTGTACGTTTCCATATTTTTGTTAATATATTATTTGTATGTTTGACCCACGTCAATTTTGGGTCGAATGTTAATCCTAAGAATTTTGCTGATGTTGAGGTCTGGAGAAGTGTTCCATTCATATATAGTTTGGGTGGGTCTTTTCTGGTGTTTTGTTAATTCTGAGAAGGTTAGTAATTGGTTTTTCGGGGCGTTTATTTTTATTCTATATGTTGACAGTATTATTCTATATTATTTAGTACTGGTTGTAGATTAGTTGTTGCTATGGATGGTGTGGGGACACTTTTCCAGATCGTAACATCGTCCGCGAATTGTGATGCACAACCTTGATTATGGTCTTTTAGAGGCATATTACTTACATACACGATGAATAGGATAGGGCTAACTATCCCTCCTTGGGGTACGCCTGCTTCTGGGGTAAATGCCTCAGAGTAGGTTCCCCTCACATTTATTTTACATGATCTGTTATCCAAGAAGTTAGATAGCCAGCGAATAATCACCCGCGGTAGTTCCAGTTCTGTCATGCGGAACCTGAGACCGTTATGCCATACAGTGTCGAAGGCTTTCTCGATATCGAGAAAGCAGGCGACAGTGCATTAATTTTTACTAAAGCTATCAATTATTGTTTCTGTTAGCCTAACCAGATGATCAGTTGTTTGTCTGAATTTTGAGTTTCTGGTAGGTTAGAAGTGACTTCTGGGTAATTTGAGAGTCTGTTGCTTATTATTCTTTCTAGAATTTTGCCTACATAGCTGGTCAGGCTGATCGGGCGGTAGCTGTTTGGTTTATTTGCTGGCTTTCCTTCTTTATGGAACATATGTACAATCGCTTGCTTCCAAGAAACCGGGATATATCCAGATCTTACTGATAAATTAAAAAGTGCTGTAACATGTCCATACAATCTCCGAGTGCCTTTTTTGAGAAAGATGGCCTGTATACCATCTTCGCCTGGTGCCTTGTTTTTGGTGGTGTTAACGGCTTGATGAACTTCTGTTTATGTTATTGTTTTTGTTAGTAAATGTGTGATTGGGTTTGCTATTTCATTTAGTTTGATATTTGTGTTTTGTGTGTTGATGGGAAATTTAGGTATGAACATGGTTGTTTTGTATGATGTAATTGTTTACTTTGTTGTAAAAATGTTCATTCATGTCTGGTTCATTGTATGTTTTAAATGTGTTTTGTAGGTGTTCTTTGAATACTTTAACTTTTTCTGTGTTAGTGTATGCTGTCTTACTTTGTGTTTCTAGGGGTGGGTAATTGCTATTAGTGTTTCCCGTATTGGTGAATCTTTTTAGATGGCTCCAGAATTGTTTTGGGTCGGTTTTATCATTTAGTTGGGAGCAGAAATTGTCCCAATTGCCTTGTTTTAATCGACGGACCTCCTTACGTATTTTATTTCTTAATGTGTTGATTTGTGTTTTAAGTGTTGAGTCTCTGGTTTGCATGAATTGTCTGCGTAGATTTCTTCTTACTTTTATCATGTCTATGATTTGTGTGTGTGAGGCTTCCATGTTTGTGCTGTTTTTGGTAGTTTTAGTCTGGGTATTGTCTGTTTAGCTGCTGTTTGGTGACACTCGGTGATTGTATGACAGTATGCATCTATTTCGGATGCTTCAGCGGCTTCATAAACTTTTGTTGTTGGAAGCATATTGTCTATGATTATTTTATAATGAGTCCAATTTGCTTTCTTGTAATTAAAATTGTCAGTTTCTATTGATTTATTAGTTTGGGGGGGGGGAGATTGAAGGTACACCAGGCCGGTAAATGGTTACTGTCTATGTCTTGTCCTACTTGAAAATTTTCGAATGTTCGACTCATATTGAACGAACATAGGCATAGATCCAGGATATCACTGGTGCCGTATACGTCTGATATACATGTATGTGTCGTCGTGGCATCATTTAGTAGGACTATGTTAGTATTGGATAGATAATCAGATAATAATCTTCCATTCGCGTTGGTTGATTTACAATTAAATATTTTATGCTTACTGTTTAAATCTCCTGCTATTATTGTATTTTGGTTATGGCTATGTAGGTCACTCAATAACTTAATATCTATGATTTTGCTCGGTGAGCAGTAGATGCCTGATGCCGTTACTTTATTGGCATTTTCTGTTAGGACATTTATGATTTTACATTCATTTGTGGATGTTATGTCCTCTTGTGATACGATCAGATTTGACTTATGTAATATGAGAATACCTTTGTTGAGGTCTTTACTATTTATTCTATCATTTCTGATAATAAAGTAACCTTTAATTTTAAACTTATGTGGAGTATATAAAAAAGGTTTCGCTAATTATTAGTATATCTGGTTTAATGGTGTTTGGTATATCTTCAATCTCGTGTTTCTTGGAAGCAAGTGCACCTTGGATGTTGACATGTACCACCGAGAATTTAATTAGTGAGTGTGTTTGTTATTGTCAGTAGAATTTTAGGAAAGTATGTTTGGATTTTATCAATTATTATTTTCATGAGGATGTCTATACAGCTGCCTGTTTTGGTTGGATTACTGAGTTCTGCCATCAATTCAGCGGCTATGGTTTCTAACACGTTCATTAATGTCATGTCGTTATTGTTTGGTTTGATTGTTGTTTTTGTCTTGTCTTTCCCTTTGTTCGTTACTGTGTTAGTGACAGCAGCGGCGTATGTTGTTTTTTGTGCTTGTGGTGTTGGTAATAGTGTATTTTTCTGTACTGTTTGTGTTAGTTGTAGCTGGGCTTGTTTTTGTACATTTGGGTTTTTAACTTCGTAAGTTCTGGATTTTATATTTTTATATTTTTGGCAACTCTTATAGTTGGCGGTGTGTTGTTTTCCACAGTTGCAGCACTTAGGTTCTGGATGTTGTTTAGGACATGTGGTGATCTTCGCCACAACCAACACATCGTGGGGCTGCTACATGGTCAAATCTTTGGCAGTGGTAACACTGAGTTACCACTATGGCTGGTGTCTTGGTTTACTCCACCGTATATCTTTGGCACTACATGGTGAAACCATTGTGTGATGTCTTAGGTGTTGTCTATGTATACTTTAATTAGGTTTGTTGGGTTTTTTTTGTTATGTTAGATATGATCCTTTCTACTTTTGTGACTTCTATTTCTTTATTTAAAGCTGATGAGCAAAAGTTTGTTTGTTTGAATTTCCCGCAAAGCTACAAGCTACACGAGGTTTATCTGCACTAGCCGAACCTAATTTAGTAGTGAAAGACTAGAGGGAAGGCAGCTAATCATTACCATCCACCATCAACTCTTGAGCTAAATTTTTACCAACGAATAGTGGGATTGAACGTCACGTTATAACACCCACACGGCTGAAAGGGTGAGTATGTTTGGTGGGACGGGGATTCGAACCCGCGATTCTCAGATTGCTACTCAAGTGCCCTAACCACCTGGCCATGACGAACATCCAAGGTGATGTTGTAGCAATTTACATAATTCGTAATGTTCATAATTTTCTCACACTTTCTTTAACGAATAGAATCACTCGATCTCAATTTAACTGAATAAAATTGAAATGGAAATAAACGACGCATTTAACGCTGTGAGTCAATTTCAATCCATACACTGAAGCAAGAAGGTTACTATAAAAAAAGACGCATTCTTATAGAATCCATACATTAGGTCAGTCAGTATATATGTTTGTAGTATTTTATTATAACATCAAGCTGAAAATGTTTTTACCTATATAATAATTTAGAACAATGTTAATTTCTCATTTTTATCTAGAAAGCTTAACATAAACGTTTTTTCAGCATGTCATAATAATAAGTTTCTTAGATCAAATAATGCGTTTACTGAACATCCATTTTATATCAACATACACATTTGAAATTGAGATTCAACTAAGGCCGATTTATTAAACGGACTGTTTATTGGATTGTATTTATTGGACTGTACATTGAAATTTTTCTATTTTAATAGTAATTGGACTGTACATTAAAGTTTCCTACTTTAATAGTAATTGGACTGAATATTAAAGGTTTCCTATTTTAATAGTAATTGGACTGAACATTAAAGTTTTCCTATTTTAATAGTAATTGGACTGAACATTAAAGTTTTCCTATTTTAATAGTAATTGGACTGTACATTAATGTTTTCCTATTTTAATAGTAATTGGGCTGAACATTAAAGGTTTCCTATTTTAATAGTAATTGGACTGTACATTAATGTTTTCCTATTTTAATAGTAATTGGGCTGAACATTAAAGGTTTCCTATTTTAATAGTAATTGGACTGTACATTAATGTTTTCCTACTTTAATAGTAATTGGACTGAACATTAAAGTTTTCCTATTTTAATAGCAATTGGACTGTACATTAATGTTTTCCTACTTTAATAGTAATTGGGCTGAACATTAAAGGTTTCCTATTTTAATAGTAATTGGACTGTACATTAATGTTTACATACTTTAATAGTAATTGGACTGAACATTAAAGGTTTCCTATTTTAATAGTAATTGGACTGTACATTAATGTTTTCCTATTTTA
>NW_013671673.1:0-2539 GCF_000517525.1 Limulus polyphemus
TGTCCTACATATGAACACATCTTACCACGTCATTACCATTAATGTCACTCTGTCCTACATCTGAACACATCTTACCACGTCATTACCGTTAATGTCACTCTGTCCTACATATGAACACATCTTACCACGTCATTACCATTAATGTCACTCTGTCCTACATCTGAACACATCTTACCACGTCATTACCGTTAATGTCACTCTGTCCTACATCTGAACACATCTTACCACGTCATTACCATTAATGTCACTCTGTCCTACATCTGAACACATCTTACCACGTCATTATTGTTAATGTCACTGTCCTACATCTGAACAAATCTTACCATGTCATTACCGTCAATGGCACTCTGTCCTACATCTGAACACATCTTACCACGTCATTACCGTCAATGTCCTACATCTGAACACATCTTACCATGTCATTACCGTCAATGTCATTCTGTCCTACATCTGAACACATCTTACCACATCATTACCGTCAATGTCATACATCTGAACACATCTTACCACGTCGTTACCGTCGATGTCCTACATCTGAACACATCTTTATGGTCTGACTGTTACGTACCCTTCCCAAAAGTTGTCTCTATTGGCACAAAACACCAAACAATATTAAAATATAGTACTGCTATGCAACGTTCCATGACAGCTTTATATATTTGCTGTAGTTTTCTCGCGACATGCACCACCAATTACTAAGCAAACACTTGGAGGAGAAAAGTGTACTTAAAAAAAAAACATTCCATTTTAGAAACGATATATAATTGACTTTCACATCATCAATAATAATAAAAAACATACCACAAAACTACAATTAGTACTACTACTAATAATAATGAGAGAGTTAATCGTTCTTATAAATCCATCTAAGATGTAATAATAACAGAAACTACAGCTCTCTTAATGTTCAGAAACATCATAACAATTCTAAGATGTAACAAACCAACTTTAGAAATGACACTCCTTCAAGTTACTATTTGAACTGTATATATATATATATAAATCATTTAATAAAAACATATTTTAAAATTAGCAACAATAAAATTCTTTAAACAACAAAGTATTTTCAATACATTTTTTACAAACATACTCACTTGGCCCACAACATTGGATTTTCAGCCTGCTTTTTGGCAACCTAAATAAAAAAAAATCTGGTTTAGTTAATTGGTTCAGTTTGAGACTTAAAAAATATATATTTTTTTCTTTACTACAGTTCTTAAGTTATGTGGTTAAGTTATAATTTCTTCCCACAATTACGTAAGTCATAGCACACTGTGCACAACTTATTATATTATACGTAAGTTATAGCACACTGTGCACAACTTGTAGACCACCACCTAGAATGATTCAAAACAGAATATTATGTACAGATAATGTTTCTCTAGTTTTCACAGAATTTCATATCATAAATAATTTCCAGAATGCTTTTTGGAGTTTTCCGAAACAGAATTAGTACTCTTTTTATTTCTGTGTTATATGCATTTTCTTCACTTTCATTGTCTTAAATAACAAATAGCATTTATCTTGCATGGTTTTTATATACGACTGAAAATTATTACAAGCACAAATGCCGGCAAATTAAAGTTAATCACAGTGTTATTTGCTAAACGTTTATAATGATTACACAGAGTGCTCAAGAAACTTTTGATATAAAGTTTTTGGTTTAAATACTATCTCTTTTTTGCATTAAAACCTAGTATTTATTTTGTTTACATAAAATTTTAAATATCCAATCAATTCCTAAACATCTCATGTCCTTTCTTGTAAGATACAGATACTTTCGTTATTTTTAATCTTTCCTCGTATACAAATACTTAATTTTTAACTACTTCTGTTGTTCTCTGAATACAATAGAATATCACAATATAATAACATCTAAAGATTCTATTATTATAACTTATCTAATGTATTATCATTACGTCTCCAATGAAAACTGGACAAAAAATGGCTCTGTGTAGTAATTTTTTATCAATTATTAAAAATTTTACAAACAATAACAGAAAGATAGAAAAGATATGAAAAAAATCATTCAGTTTTTTAATTCATTCCTAATAACTGTTATAAAGTGTTTTTTTTTACAAATGTAATAATAGTAAACAAATATAAATTAACTAGCCAACAATATGATAAAAGTACTCACAAACAATTAAAAATGATTCTACAACCATAATAAAATATTACCCAAAATTAGGTCGTTAATAATTTAATCAACGAGAAAAAATACCACACCTACAATTTCACTAAATTACAACAACTAGAAATAATTGGCCTTCAATTACGTCACCACTAACAAAATCATTACAACAACTTATCTCCCAAATTCTTATCTAAGTAAAAAAATTAGTTCAAATACTTGTAATTTTTAATTCAAGTAGACCATAGTTATCTAAGAAATTATTGTTCTGTAGAGGTTTGAGTACATTAAAACAATTTTAAATATGCAAATCTGTTTCTCTAGTTTAATGTTTTGAACATCTGGAAGAGAAGATTGTACTTATAGTGAGTGACCTTCTTTCTCTGTTTAATGTTTTATAAGTAC